>NW_025901237.1:0-24014 GCF_022539505.1 Lolium rigidum
TGCATATTCTAAGAAGACTCAAGCGTCTAAGCTTGGGGATGCCCAAGGCATCCCCTTCTTCATCGACAAATTATCAGGTTCCTTCTCTTGAAACTATATTTTTATTCGGTCACATCTTATGTACTTTACTTGGAGCGTCTGTGTGCTTTTATTTTCGTTTTGTTATTTTCATTCTCTGAATAAATGCTTGTGTGGGAGAGAGACACGCTCCGCTGGTTCATATGAACACATGTGTTCTTCGCTTTATCTTTTAGTGTTCATGGCGAAGGTTGAAACTGCTTCTTTAATTGTTATATGGTTGGAAACGGAAAATGCTACATGTAGTAATTGGTAAAATGTCTTGGATAATGTGATACTTGGCAATTGTTGTGCTCATGTTTAAGCTCTTGCATCATATACTTTGCACCTATTAATGAAGAAATACATAGAGCTTGCTAAAATTTGGTTTGCATAATTGGTCTCTCTAAGGTCTAGATAATTTCTAGTAAAGAGTTTGAACAACAAGGAAGACGGTGTAGAGTCTTATAATGTTTACAATATGTCTTTTATGTGAGTTTTGCTGCACCGGTTCATCCTTGTGTTTGTTTCAAATAAACCTTGCTAGCCTAAACCTTGTATCGAGAGGGAATACTTCTCATGCATCCAAAATCCTTGAGCCAACCACTATGCCATTTGTGTCCACCATACCTACCTACTACATGGTATTTCTCCGCCATTCCAAAGTAAATTGCTTGAGTGCTACCTTTAAATAATTCAAAATTTATCACCTCTGATTTGTGTCAATGTTTTATAGCTCATGAGGAAGTATGTGGTGTTTTATCTTTCGATCTTGTCATTTACTTCTGACAGACTTTCACAATGGACTAGTGGCTTCATCCGCTTATCCAATAATTTTGCAAAAAGAGCTAGCAATGGGGTTCCCAGCCCCGATTAATTAACTTTCATTAATAATTCTCTTCACATGTTTTGCTCTGATTCATCAGTAAGCAACTTAATTTTGCAAATAGACACTCCTCCATGGTATGTGAATGTTGGAAGGCACCCGAGGATTCGGTTAGCCATGGCTTGTGTAAGCAAAAGGTTGGGAGGAGTGTCATCCATAAATAAAGAAAAACTAAACTAAAGTACATGTGTAAACAAAAGAGAAGAGGGATGATCTACCTTGCTGGTAGAGATAACGTCCTTCATGGGAGCCGCTCTTGAAAGTCTGGTTGATGAGGTAGTTAGAGTGCCCACTACCATTCGTTGACAACAACAAACACCTCTCAAAACTTTACTTTTATGCTCTCTTTATGTTTTCAAAGTAAAAGCTCTAGCACAAATATAGCAATCGATGATTTCCTCTTTGAAGGACCTTTCTTTTACTTTTATGTTGAGTCAGTTCACCTATTTCTCTTCACCTCAAGAAGCAAACACTTGTGTGAACTGTGCATTGATTCCTACATACTTGCATATTGCACTTGTTATATTACTCTATGTTGACAATTATCCATGAGATATACATGTTATAAGTTGAAAGCAACCGCTGAAACTTAATCTTCCTTTGTGTTGCTTCAATACCTTTACTTTGATTTATTTCTTTATGAGTTAACTCTTATGCAAGACTTATTGATGCTTTTCTTGAAAGTACTATTCATGAAAAGTCTTTGCTTTATGATTCAGTTGTTTACTCATGTCATTACCATTGTTTTGATCGCTGCATTCATTACATATGCTTACAATAGTGTGATCAAGTTTATGATGGCATGTCACTCCAGAAATTATCTTTGTTATCGTTTACCTGCTCGGGACGAGCAGAACTAAGCTTGGGGATGCTGATACGTCTCCGACGTATCGATAATTTCTTATGTTCCATGCCACATTATTGATGATATCTACATGTTATATGCACATTTTATGTTATATTCGTGCATTTTCTCGGAACTAACCTATTAACAAGATGCCGAAGTGCCGCTCTCGTTTTCTCGCTGTTTTTGGTTTCGTAAATCCTAGTAACGAAATATTCTCGGAATTGGACGAAATCAACGCCCAGGTTCCTATTTTGCCCGGAAGCATCCAGAACACACGAGAACCGCCAGAGAGGGGGCACAGGCCCACCAAACCCTAGGCCGGCGTAGCCAAGGGGGGGCCCGCGCCCCCCTATAGTGTCGGCGCCCCTTCGACCTTCTGACGCCGCCTCTTCGCCTATTTAAGGGCCCTCGACCTAAAACCTCGAGACGAAAAAGCCACGGTACGAGAAACCTTCCGCAGCCGCCGCCATCGCGAAGCCAAGATCCGGGGGACAGGAGTCTCCGTTCCGCACGCCGCCGGGACGGGGAAGTGCCCCGGAAGGCTCCCCCATCGACACCACCGCCATCTCCATCAACGCTGATGTCTCCCATGAGGAGGGAGTAGTTCTCCATCGAGGCTCGGGGCTGTACCGGTAGCTATGTGGTTCATCTCTCTCCTATGTACTTCAATACAATAATCTCATGAGCTGCCTTACATGATTGAGATTCATATGAAGATGCTTGTAATCTAGATGTCATTATGCTAGTCAAGTGGGTTTTACTTATGTGATCTCCGGAGACTCCTTGTCCCACGTGTGTAAAGGTGACAGTGTGTGCACCGTGTGGGTCTCTTAGGCTATATTTCACGTAATACTTATTCACCGTTATGAATGGCATAGTGAAGTGCTTATTTATATCTCTTTATGATTGCAATGTGTTTTGTATCACAATTTATCCATGTGCTACTCTAGTGATGTTATTAAAGTAGTTTATTCCTCCCGCACGGTGTAATGGTGACAAAGTGTGTGCATCCGTGTTAGTACTTGGCGTAGGCTATGATTATGATCTCTTGTAGATTATGAAGTTAACTATTGCTATGATGGTATTGATGTGATCTATTCCTCCTACATAGTGTGAAGGTGACAAGTGTGCATGCTATGTTAGTACTTGGTTTAGTTGTGTTGATCTGTCATGCACTCTAAGGTTATTTAAATATGAACATTGAATATTGTGGAGCTTGTTAACTCCGGCATTGAGGGTTCGTGTAATCCTACGCAATTAGTGGTGTTCATCATCCAACAAGAGAGTGTAGAGTATGCATTTATCTATTCTCGTTATGTGATCAAAGTTGAGAGTGTCCACTAGTGAAAGTCTAATCCCTAGGCCTTGTTCCTAAATATCGCTATCGCTGCTTGTTTACTATTTTATCGCGTTACTACTGCTGCGTTACTACCGCTTGATTATCGTCCCGGGCAAAGCACTTTTCCGGTGCCGTTGCCACTCGCTCATACTTATTTATACCACCTCGTATTTCACTATCTCTTCGCCGAACTAGTGCACCTATTAGGTGTGTTGGGGACACAAGAGACTTCTTGCTTTGTGGTTGCAGAGGTTGCATGAGAGGGATATCTTTGACCTCTTCCTCCCTGAGTTCGATAAACCTTGGGTGATCCACTTAAGGGAAACTTGCTGCTGTTCTACAAACCTCTGCTCTTGGAGGCCCAACACTGTCTACAAGAATAGAAGCACCCGTAGACATCAATGACTTTCTTCAGGGTGAAAACCTAACATCTATGATCGGGCAACGACAGCGTTTGTGCACTGTTTCCTTCTTAGAGGCGTCGCTTATGGAGAACCTGATCTTCTGGTGTTGTCTTGGTGGTGTCAGTGTTGTTGTTTCATGTTATGGATCTATGTAGCTTTCTTTTTTGTAATTATATTCTCTTGTTTGGCTGTGTGCATCCTTTATGCCATTAGGGTATGATTGTGTTGCAGAGGCTGGGTGTAATTGGTATCTCCATGATATTAATATATGCTCTTTATCGAAAAAATCTATGGTCACATTTTCCTCACTTTTGCCCCCAAATAGTTGCTCAAAATGAAGGCAAAATGAGCGAGTGGGGAAAAGTGAGTAGTGTTAACGAATGAAGGGCATAGAATTAATAATCCCAAAAATTAAACAATGCAAAAGCCTAGAACAAGCCTAAGGCCTAGTTTGGTAACAAAGTTTTTGTAAAACCGAAGTATATGAAAACCACAGTATTTTTGACCATGGGCACAACATACTGCAGTTTTGATATATTGAAGTATTTTGAAGTATTGATAATACTTCGCCCCATTTGGCTAGTGTTCATACTTCATAATGCCACCGCCGCGACAGGGCATGGGCTTCGCACGCGTTGCCGCTCTCTGCAAAGCCCACTTCAAACATTTTCCTCGACATTATTTTGTCTGATGCTAATCATCAATTTCTTGCACGTTCATGTTTAAAGCTCTCGTTGGAGTTCTGCATTTAATGAAAATCCGTGATTAGCTTCTTTTTTTTTACATCAAAAGAGATTTCATTGATGCACTAGCATGTTACAATCGTTCATGACGAAGGGCCTGATCTGGTTTGGTAAACACATGTCTCAGATACCTTCAGTTCCCTCAATCCTATTATATTTCGCTAACTCGTGTGCCACTGCATTACAATCTGTTTTGACTAGAGACACAGAAAAGTAGAACATAGAATTTCTAATCATGTCTATCTCTCTATAGATGAAACAGAGCTTGGACATATCTTGATTAGGAGCATTGACGGCCGCATAGACTACTGCACAATCAGTTTCTACCTCCGTCGGCTGTATGCCCTGAAGAACAAAATTTTTGGAGACATTTTAGCAGAGCTTTAGCCTCCGCTTCATGTGCATCAGCACAGCTGGTTAGCTTCTCAGCCATGGCACAAATCAACCCCGTCGAATGGTCTCTAATGATTCCACCCGTGAAGCGTTGGTTTGTGTCCTGGATAAAAGAAGCATCATAATTCAGTTTAAGCTTACCATATTTTGGTGGCTTCCAAATAGAGTTCTTTCCCAGGTTTGTGGTTTGTGTCTTCAGTGTCTGTGTCTGTAGCCACAACAGGTTGCAAAGCTGGTCTTTTACTGCTTAGAGAGTACCTGAGTGTGAACGTAGTTCTCCAAACTCCTCTCATTTTAAATCTGAGCGTTCTCGCTTTTGTCATGCCACCATTGCGTGGTAGCTACTCTCCTCATTAGTAATACAAATATTGCAGGTGCTGTCCACTTCTGCGCTATTTATTGTTTTTAGTAGCCAGGTTATCAGACGCACATCTCCAAGCAGAAATGCGAATTTAATTTGGTACATTGCATATCCAGATTAGATTCCAGATGTTTCTTAAGATTATGGAAACCACGCATTGTGGTGCCTTGTATTGATCAATATATAGAGGTTACAAGGTAGAATTCGTACCGTACAATACACAGACACATATACACGGATTACACATATACAACCATATACATATACAATATACAATACACTTATATATTCTAACAGAATCATCACCTATACCACTGTTGCCACTGTTAAAATGGATCGCTCTCTGAATGTTAAAAGCGTTTATAAGCACTTTTAACATTAAAAACACCAGTACTTTCATAGTGTCGGGCATGCACATCTTCATCATGTTTCATTGGTTCCAGTTTGATGATTTCATCAGCGTCATGGGGATAAAATATCTCCCTGATCTTTCCTTCATTCCATTGTCTAGTTCCTTGGATAAACAAAATTTTAACTTTCCTACATCTTGTGTGTTTTTTCACATTAGTGATAGACATAGGTGTTCTTCTGGGAATCCAATTATATCTGTGGATATCTATCTTGGATCCATCTCCCACTCTCCAAATAACCCATTTTTTGAGTAGTTCCAAACCGTGTTCAATACCCCTCTACGCTGGTGAATCTTCAACTAAGAACATTGTATCGAGAAATCTTCCATTCGGAAAATATCTTGCTTTTAAAAGCCTGGCACATAGGCTGCCTGGATTTTGGAGGATTCTCGAGGCTTGTCTTGTTGTGTGTCTGTGAAGCCCACCCCACCCTGGACTTTTGGTAGCCTCAAATTGTCCCAGGAGGTCCAGTGCACTTTCACTTTCCTCTGATCTTCGTCTTCTCCCCACCAAAACTTTCTGATGGTTTTCATATAGTCTTCATGGAATCCAGCAGGCAATTTAAAAATGCTCATGATATAATTTATGAGCGCTTGAGCAACTGATTTTATCAGTGTTCCTTTAGCTGCCATGGACATATGGTTCTCATTCCACACACTCAACTTTTTACCAAAAAATTTATTAGTAGGTTGGAACTTGTCTTTTTTCATCCACCCTTCTAGAGTTGGAAAGCCTAGGTATTTATCCTCAAAAGTGCTTTGTTGTACGCCTAACAGACTTTTTATCTTGTCTTGGTTAGATTCCGGGCAGATGATGCTAAAGAGGATAGAGCATTTCCCAACACTAATCAACTGGCCCGTGCATCTTTCAAACATGTTTAGAGCTTGTTTTATAACATTTGCTTGCTGAGCATTTGCTTGGAAGAACAGAAGGCTGACATCAGTGAACAAAAGGTGAGAGGCACTTGGAGCCGATCTGCAGATTTTCAGTGACCGCAACTCCTCAATGTAAACAGCCCTATCCAAGATTTTGGTCACCCTTCCACCACAAACAAGAAAAGGTAGGGGGAGTGGGTCCCCTTGTCTAAGACCTCTAGTCGGATAAAACTTTCCAGTGAGTTCTCCATTTATTCTTACCGAAGAGGCAACAGAAGTCACACACTTCATGATCAGCTTTACCCATCTTGTATCAAAACCCATCCTCAACAGAGCCCCCCCGAAGATAATTCCGATCAACTCTATCGTACGCCTTTGTGAGATCCAACTCTATGGAAGCACTCAAATGCCACAAGGGCATTGTCACTGATTAGTCTGCCTGGGATGAAGGCGCTTTGGTTGTGTGATATCAAGGTTTGCAGGAACGTCCTGAGTCTATTAATCATACACTTCGCCACCACTTTGTATACTACATTGCATAGTGCAATCTGTCAGAAGTCTTTCAACTCAGTAGCATCATTTGTTTTGGGGATCAACACGATCGTGGTTTCATTAACTTTTGACGGCATAGATCCCAGAGCAAAGAAATTATTGTCAGCTTTGATAACATCTCTCTTTAAAGTTGCTCGGTTTCTTTGGAAAAACCTGGCCGGAAAACCATTAGGTCCAGGAGCCTTTAGAGGACCAATTTGTAACTGCATTAGATATTTCCTCGTCGGAGAATTCCATCAGCAGAGCCTCATTATTCATTTCCCGGGTCACTTCTGGTTGGATGATGTTTAAGAGCTCAGTCGTATCCACTGCTTGGTCCTTTGTTTAAAAGGGCCGAGAAGTAATCCTTGGTGTACCTCAATATCTCATCTTTATTCTGAATAATTTGGTCATCCATTGTTTTCTAAGATTTGATCGAGATTGTTCTTCTTTGCTCTCCAAGTATCTCTTCTATGGAAGAATTTTGTATTTTGATCTCGTTCCTTGAGCCAAGTAACTCTAGATCTTTGTCTCCACAGCATTTCCTCCCTAAGCACCAATTCATCCAGTCTCGCAGTGACATGTTTGATCTCTGAGGTGTGGAGGTGTGGGTTATGATTGTATAACCATTCTAGTCTTACATTGAGTTTCTTAATCTCCCTATCCACCTTGCCAAATTTCTCTCCACTCCATGATTTCAAGGTCTTCATTGTGTACCGGAGATTGTTTTTGATGTATGCTAGATTTTCTACTACTGCACCACCAGCCCAAGCTTCCTTGATCTCACTGCCAAGAGTATCATCTCTTTCCCACATGCTTTCATACTTGCATCTGACCCCGACACCAAATTGTTGAGTTCCAGTTTACCCAGATGTAAAATGAGAGGCAGGGGATCAGATCTAGATGATACAATGTGTTGAACCTTAGCTGCAGTAAACATATTACTCCACGTCTAGTTGGCTACAGCTCTATCCAGCCTTACTTTTACATTTTTCCTACCCATTTGCTTGTTGTTGTAGGTCTAGGGAAGGCATGCAAATCACAAAACTGCAAGGTGTCTCCAAAATCTTGTATTCTTCTTTCATTCCTTTTAGTGACTAAGAAGTGCTCACTTTGCCAAAGAGCTTCACTGAAATCTCCAAGCATCAGCCAAGGAAAATTTGCACCTCTATTAGTTTTTATTCTCTTCAGCAATTTCCAAAATTCAGGTCTTCGTTGAGCACACGGTTCTACATAGACAAACGTGCTCCTCCATTTTATTTCACTCTTTTCTTGGATGATTACATATATATGGTGAGGGATAAAATTGATCAAATCTACTTTTACATCCTTACTCCACCACACAGCTAACCCTCCACCCTTACACGGCAAACTAACAGGAAACCAACTATTAAAGCCGGCCTAGCCGTTTACTCAAACTCTCTACCAACTTCTTATTCTCCCTTGTTTCTGAGAGGAACACTAAAGTTGGGTCATGCTCTCGCACTAGGTGAGACCGTTCCTGAACTATCCGAGGCTTCCCCAATCCTTGGCAGTTCCAGAACATGATGATCATGGATCCTGCCAGGCGCTCTCCTTAGCGCCCGACAGTGGACCGGTAGCCCCATGACCAGTTGCTTCCTTGTTTTCCTCTTGCCTCCTTCCTGAAAGATCGAGATGTCGCCTAGAGGGGGGGGGGGTGAATAGGCAATTACAAACTCTTGCGGATTTGTCTTGTAAGAATGCGGAATTAAACTATCATTTAGTTTACAAGCACAAACCCTAAATATGCTAAGCTCAACTAAGTGTAACAATGGCAACTAGAGCTAAGCAAGATAGGCACAAGATATATGTAGCACAAGTGATAGCAAAATACATGTACTTCAAGCACGATGGCTATCACAAGGAAAGAGAGCTCGGGTATAGAAATAACCGAGGCACACGGAGACGAGGATGTATTCCCGTGTTCCCTTCCTTTGCAAGAAGGTACGTCACGTTTGGAGGAGTGGAGGTCCCACGAAGGATTCCCCGCGCCACGAAGGCTCACCCTATTCTCCGAACCACACCCACGAAGGATAATGGCCCTTTCCTTATGGTTAGCTTTTTCTCCGCTCCGGAGATGGCAAGCTCCACAACCACTTCACAAGCTCCACGAAGGAGAAGCCCGGGCGTCTTCACAATCTTCTTGAAGAGATCACCGGAGCACCAACCGCCAAGCCAACTAGGAGATTTCCCTCCAAGAGTAACAAGCTCACGGTCTCTCACTCGAACTAATCGTGGTGGAGAGCTCAACACTATGCAATGATGCAAAGCAAGAACACTAGAGGTGTTCAAGTCCTTCACTCTCAAATCCCACCCAAGCAACAAATGCTAAGATGAGATTGGAGAGGAAGAACAATGGGGAAAGTCAACAAAAGACTCCAAGATCTAGATCCCAAGAGTTCCCCTCACTTAGAGGTGAAATGGATTGGTGGAAGTGTAGATCTGGATCTCTTCTCTTAGATCCCTCAAAAATGAGCAAGAATCATGGGGGGAGACAAGAGAGAGAGAGAGAGAGCAAGTTCTTCAAAGGCAACAATGGAGGTGAGAGAATAGAAGAACTAACTCAGCCCAAGGTGGAAGAAGGGCTATTTATAGCCCAAGAGCAAATATAACCGTTGAGGAAAAGTTGGGCTGAGTCAACCGTCGAGGAAGCCGGTCAACCGGGCCTGGGGCCGGGCCGTCTGGTCCATGGCCCGGTCAGACCGGGCCACAGACCGGACCAGCCGGTCCAAACCGGTCGGTAGGCCGGACCCCGACCGGGGTCACTTTGTGTCGTCCAGGAGGTCATCCGGTTGTCCCCCGGTTGGCGCCCAGTTGGCGACCGGTCGACCGGACGGCACGCCGAGCCAGCCGGTCTGTAGGCCAGCTGACCGGGCGGTAGACCTGAACCGGCCGGCGCATGGGCCGGTCCGACCGGGTCCCAGACCGGGTGAGCAGGAAAACATGTTATACAAAAACTGTGATAACTTTTGTGTCCGGACCCCGATTGACACGAAACCAATTTTGTTGGAAATATGGAGACTCCTCACAGAACATTTTAGATGATTTTAGAGAGGGAGTCTCCCACCGTCAAGAAACGGTGAAGACGTCCAAACTCGAAAACGCAATAGAAGATGCATGCGGATTCCGTTTTCGATGAACTTGGGCTTGTTGTAAAGCTAGCAACAAGCTCAAGAACCTCACACGGAGAAACACCAAGAAGCAATAAGGATATGCAAAGTATGCAAAGGATTGAGCTCCCTAAGACGATGTGATCAAGTTACCCAACCGAAAGCCCCTCTTGATAGTGCGGCTATCTATCCAATAATCCGGTCTCCCATCAACCACCTTGAGACCGGTAAAAGGAAAACCTAGCAAGGCCATACCTTTTCCTTGCGCATCCCGCTTTATCTTGATGATAACTCTTCGAGCTCCACTCAAGCCGGAATGCCTAACTTGATCATTGTTGCTTCGTGAAGACTCACAAATGCTCCCCCATACACTACGATGGGAAAGCTCCATTGATGCACATCTTCACATGTCCATTATCACCAAATGGACGGCAAGCTTCAAGCTTGTGATCCACTCAAGATGCTCATCTTGAACTTGCCCAACTCAACCTTGTATCTTCTCATACTCACTTAAGATAGAGCATGGCTAATATTGAGTTTCACATAAGAACTCCATCTTCATTTCTTCTTCTTGATCATATCACATATATATCTTCAAACCGATGATCTTGATGCCAATACACAAGGTATACCTTTATCTTCATGGCATCCATACTTGAATCCAACACATGGAATACAAGTAGTACCTATGGAATATTCCTTCATATAAACTCAATAAAAACATTAGTCCATAGGGGTTGTCATTAATTACCAAAACCACACATAGGGGCAATGTACCCTTACACTTCCTCTACTTTCTGCCTCTCCTCCCTTTCCTATTCAGCTTGACACAGCTTCTGCAGCCATGGAGACGAACTGGTTGAACATCTGGTTGGAGATGGGGTTGTAGGGGTTCTTTGTCTTGTCGTTCTTGAGGATGGTTAGCACCTCGTCGGTGGCGCCGCATAGCACCTCCATCGGCTGGCTGCGGAACTGCTGTTGGATGACGCTAACCATGACCTCGTAGGTGGTGTGTCTCTGATGGCGTGTATTTCACACGTTCGTTGGGCAACCCCAAGAGGAAGGTATGATGCGCACAGCAGCAAGTTTTCCCTCAGAAAGAAACCAAGGTTTATCGAACCAGGAGGAGCCAAGAAGCACGTTGAAGGTTGATGGCGGCGGGATGTAGTGCGGCGCAACACCGAGATTCCGGCGCCAACGTGGAACCTGCACAACACAACCAAAGTACTTTGCCCCAACGAAACAGTGAGGTTGTCAATCTCACCGGCTTGCTCGTAACAAAGGATTAACCGTATTGTGTGGAAGATGATTGTTTGCAGAGAAAATAGTAAAACAAGTATTGCAGCAGATTTGTATTTCAGTATTAAAGAATGGACCGGGGTCCACAGTTCACTAGAGGTGTCTCTCCCATAAGATAAAAGCAGGTTGGGTGAACAAATTACAGTCGGGCAATTGACAAATAGAGAGGGCATAACAATGCACATACATGACATGATAAGTATAGTGAGATTTAATTGGGCATTACGACAAAGTACATAGACCGCCATCCAACTGCATCTATGCCTAAAAAGTCCACCTTCGAGGTTATCATCCGAACCCCTCCAAGTATTAAGTTGCTAACAACAGACAATTGCATTAAGTATGGTGCGTAATGTAATCAACAACTACATCCTCGGACATAGCGCCAATGTTTTATCCCTAGTGGCAACAACGACAACACAACCTTAGAACTTTCTCGTCATCGTCCCGGTGTCAATGCAGGCATGAACCCACTATCGAGCATAAGTACTCCCTCTTGGAGTTAAAAGTAAAAACTTGGCCGCAGCCTCTACTAGAAACGGAGAGCATGCAAGATCATAAACAACACATATGTAATAACTTGATAATTAACATGACATAGTATTCTCTATCCATCGGATCCCGACAAACACAACATATAGAATTACGGATAGATGATCTTGATCATGTTAGGCAGCTCACAAGATCCAACAATGAAGCACAATGAGGAGAAGACAACCATCTAGCTACTGCTATGGACCCATAGTCCAGGGGTGAACTACTCACTCATCACTCCGGAGGCGACCATGGCGGTGTAGAGTCCTCCGGGAGATGATTCCCCTCTCCGGCAGGGTGCCGGAGGCGATCTCCTGGATCCCCCGAGATGGGATCGGCGGCGGCGGCGTCTCTCGGAAGGTTTTCCGTATCGTGGCTCTCTCGTACCGGGGGTTTCGTCACGGAGACTTTTTATAGGCGGAAGGGCAGGTCAAGAGACGGCACGGGGCCCCACACCACGGGCCGCACGGCCAAGGGGGCCGCGCCGCCCTATAGTGTGGCCCCTCCGTGGCCCCTCTTCGTCTCTCCTTCGGACTTCGGAAGCTTCGTGAGAAAATAGGCCCCCGGGCTTTAATTTCGTCCAATTCCGAGAATATTTCGTTACTAGGATTTCTGAAACCAAAAACAGCAGAAAACAAAGAATCGGCACTTCGGCATCTTGTTAATAGGTTAGTTCCGGAAAATGCACGAATATGACATAAAGTGTGCATAAAACATGTAGGTATCATCAATAATATGGCATAGAACATAAGAAATTATCGATACGTCGGAGACGTATCAAGCATCCCCAAGCTTAGTTCTGCTCGTCCCGAGCAGGTAAAACGATAACAAAGATAATTTCTGAAGTGATATGCCATCATAACCTTGATCATACTATTTGTAAACATATGTAGTGGATGCAGCGATCATAACAATGGTGATGACATGAGTAAACAGGTGAATCATATAGCAAAGACTTTTCATGAATAGTACTTCAAGACAAGTTTTAATAAGTCTTGCATAAGAGTTAACTCATAAAGCAATAAATCAAAGTAAAGGTACTGAAGCAACACAAAGGAAGATTAAGTTTCAGCGGTTGCTTTCAACTTGTAACATGTATATCTCATGGATAATAGTCAACATAGAGTAATATAACAAGTACAATATGCAAGTATGTAGGAATCAATGCACAGCTTCACACAAGTGTTTGCTTCTTGAGGTGGAGAGAAATAGGTGAACTGACTCAACATAAAAGTAAAGAGAATGGTCCTTCAAAGAGGAAAGCATCGATTGCTATATTTGTGCTAGAGCTTTTATTTTGAAAACATGAAACAATTTTGTCAACGGTAGTAATAAAGCATATGAGTTATGAAAGTTATATCTTACAAGTTGCAAGTCTCATGCATAGTATGCTAATAGTGCCCGCACCTTGTCCTAATTAACTTGGACTACCGGATCTTTGCAATGCACATGTTTTAACCAAGTGTCACAATGGGGTACCTCCATGCCGCCCGTACAAAGGTCTAAGGAGAAAGCTCGCATTTTGGATTTCTCGCTTTTGATTATTCTCAACTTAGACATCCATACCGGGACAACATGGACAACAGATAATGGACTCCTCTTTAATGCATAAGCATGTGGCAACAATTATTATTCTCATATGAGATTGAGGATATATGTCCAAGATCGAAACTTCCACCATGAATCATGGCTTTAGTTAGCGGCCCAAAGTTCTTCTCTAACAATATGCATGCTCCAACCATGAAGGTGGTAGATCTCTCTTGCTTCGGACAAGACGGACATGCATAGCAACTCACATGATATCCAACAAAGAATAGTTGATGGCGTCCCCGAAACATGGTTATCGCTCAACAAGCAACTTAATAAGAGATAAAGTGCATAAGTACATATTCAATACCACAATAGTTTTTAAGCTATTTGTCCCATGAGCTATATATTGCAAAGGTGAATGATGGAATTTTAAAGGTAGCACTCAAGCAATTTACTTTGGAATGGCGGATAAATACCATGTAGTAGGTAGGTATGGTGGACACAAATGGCATAGTGGTTGGCTCAAGTATTTTGGATGCATGAGAAGTATTCCCTCTCGATACAAGGTTTAGGCTAGCAAGGTTATTTGAAACAAACACAAGGATGAACGGTACAGCAAAACTCACATAAAAGACATATGGTAAATATTATAAGACTCCATACCGTCTTCCTTGTTGTTCAAAACTCAATACTAGATGTTATCTAGACTCTAGAGAAACCAAATATGCAAACCAAATTAGCAAGCTCTAAGTATTTCTTCATTAATGGGTGCAAAGTATATGATGCAAGAGCTTAAACATGAGCACAACAATTGCCAAGTATCAAATTATCCAAGACATTATAGCAATTTACTACATGTAGCATTTTCCAATTCCAACCATATAACAATTTAACGAAGAAGAAACTTCGCCATGAATACTATGAGTAGAGCCTAAGGACATATTTGTCCATATGCTACAGCGGAGCGTGTCTCTCTCCCATAAAGTGAATGCTAGGATCCATTTTATTCAAACAAAACAAAAAACAAAAACAAACCGACGCTCCAAGCAAAGTACATAAGATGTGGCCGAATAAAAATATAGTTTCGGGGGAGGAACCTCGATAATGTTGTTGATGAAGAAGGGGATGCCTTGGGCATCCCCAAGCTTAGACGCTTGAGTCTTCTTAATATATGCAGGGGTGAACCACCGGGGCATCCCCAAGCTTAGAGCTTTCACTCTCCTTGATCATATTGCATCATACTCCTCTCTTGATCCTTGAAAACTTCCTCGACACCAAACTCGAAACAACTCATTAGAGGGTTAGTGCATAATAAAAATTCACATGTTCAGAGGTGACACAATCATTCTTAACACTTCTGGACATTGCATAAAGCTACTGGACATTAATGGATCAAAGAAATTCATCCAACATAGCAAAAGAGGCAATGCGAAATAAAAGACAGAATCTGTCAAAACAGAACAGTCCGTAAAGATGGATTTTATTAGGCCACCAGACTTGCTCAAACGAAAATGCTCAAATTGAATGAAAGTTGCGTACATATCTGAGGATCATGCTCGTAAATTGGCGTAATTTTCTGAGCTACCTACAGGGAGATAGACCCAGATTCGTGACAGCAAAGAATTCTGGAATTGCGCAGTAATCCAAATCTAGTACTTACTTTTCTATCAAAGACTTTACTTGGCACAACAAAACATAAAACTAAGATAAGGAGAGGTTGCTACAGTAGTAAACAACTTCCAAGACAAAAATACTGGAGTAAAAACATGGGTTGTCTCCCATAAGCGCTTTTCTTTAACGCCTTTCAGCTAGGCGCAGAAAGTGTATCTCAAGTATTATCGAAGGGTGGTGCACCTACAGCGGGGTTTGGAGTTTTCTCAACCATGCATAGTATATTGGATACATAAGTTTCGGCATCTCCCTTCTCATTAGCCTTGGGCTTGCTACTCTCATCGAACAAATTTTCAGGAACAAGCCAAGCATAGTTATTTTCTAGTGCATCATTCATAGCTAGGAGTTTACATGGTATTGGTGCTTTGATCTCCCCACCATCATTAGCATTATTAGTGTACCTTATCCTATCCATATCCATTTTTTCAAGGAGACCAACAAAATTAGTATGAGAACCAAGCATATTAAATTTAGCAAAGACCTTTCTAGCTTCTCTTGCTAGACCACCAAATTCTCTAAGAAGGGTTTCTAAAACAAAATCTTTCTTTTCCCCTTCTTCCATATCACCAAGTGTAAGAAACATGTGTTGGATTATAGGATTTAGATTAACAAATTTAGTTTCCAACAAGCGAACTAAAGCAGCAGCAGCAATTTCATAAGTGGGAGCAAGGTCTACCAAGTGTCTATCTTCAAAATCTTCAACGGTACTAACATGGGTGAAAAATTCTTCTATATTGTTCCTCCCAACTATAGACCCTTGTCCTACCGGTATGTTCTTTGTGGTAAAATTAAAAGGAAACATGATGAATTAAGTAAAGTAAATGCAAGTAACTAATTTTTTTGTGTTTTTGATATAGAGTGCAAGACAGTAAATAAAGTAAAACTAGCAACTAATTTTTTTGTGTTTTGATATAAGTGCAGCAAACAAAGTAGTAAATAAAATAAAGCAAGACAAAAACAAAGTAAAGAGATTGAGAAGTGGAGACTCCCCTTGCAGCGTGTCTTGATCTCCCGGCAACGGCGCCGAAAAAGAGCTTGATGGCGTGTATTTCACACGTTCGTTGGGCAACCCCAAGAGGAAGGTATGATGCGCACAGCAGCAAGTTTTCCCTCGTAAAGAAACCAAGGTTTATCGAACCAGGAGGAGCCAAGAAGCACGTTGAAGGTTGATGGCGGCGGGATGTAGTGCGGCGCAACACCGGAGATTCCGGCGCCAACGTGGAACCCGCACAACACAACCAAAGTACTTTGCCCCAACGAAACAGGTGAGGTTGTCAATCTCACCGGCTTGTCTGTAACAAAGGATTAACCGTATTGTGTGGAAGATGATTGTTTGCGAGAAAATAGTAAAACAAGTATTGCAAGCAGATTTGTATTTCAAGTATTAAAGAATGGACCGGGGTCCACAGCTCACTAGAGGTGTCTCTCCCATAAGATAAAAGCATGTTGGGTGAACAAATTACAGTCGGGCAATTGACAAATAGAGAGGGCATAACAATACACATACATGACATGATAAGTATAGTGAGATTTAATTGGGCATTACGACAAAGTACATAGACCGCCATCCAACTGCATCTATGCCTAAAAAGTCCACCTTCAGGTTATCATCCGAACCCCTCCAGTATTAAGTTGCTAACAACGAGACAATTGCATTAAGTATGGTGCGTAATGTAATCAACAACTACATCCTCGGACATAGAGAATGTTTTATCCCTAGTGGCAACAACGACAACACAACCTTAGAACTTTCTCATCACTGTCCCGGTGTCAATGCGTGCATGAACCCACTATCGAGCATAAGTACTCCCTCTTGGAGTTAAAAGTAAAAAACTTGGCCAGAGCCTCTACTAGAAACGGAGAGCATGCAAGATCATAAACAACACATATGTAATAACTTGATAATTAACATGACATAGTATTCTCTATCCATCGGATCCCGACAAACACAACATATAGAATTACAGATAGATGATCTTGATCATGTTAGGCAGCTCACAAGATCCAACAATGAAGCACAATGAGGAGAAGACAACCATCTAGCTACTGCTATGGACCCATAGTCCAGGGGTGAACTACTCACTCATCACTCCGGAGGCGACCATGGCGGTGTAGAGTCCTCCGGGAGATGATTCCCCTCTCCGGCAGGGTGCCGGAGGCGATCTCCTGGATCCCCCGAGATGGGATCGGCGGCGGCGGCGTCTCTGGAAGGTTTTCCGTATCGTGGCTCTCTGTACTGGGGGTTTCGTCACGGAGACTTTTTATAGGCGGAAGGGCAGGTCAAGAGGCGGCACGGGGGCCCCACACCACAGGGCCGCGCGGCCAAGGGGGGGGGGGCGCGCGGCCAAGGGGGGGCCGCACCGCCCTATAGTGTGGCCCCTCCGTGGCCCCTCTTCGTCTCTCCTTCGGACTTCTGGAAGCTTCGTGAGCCTGGGCTTTAATTTCGTCCAATTCCGAGAATATTTCGTTACTAGGATTTCTGAAACCAAAAACAGCAGAAAACAGCAACTGGCACTTCGGCATCTTGTTAATAGGTTAGTTCCAGAAAATGCACGAATATGACATAAAGTGTGCATAAAACATGTAGGTATCATCAATAATATGGCATAGAACATAAGAAATTATCGATACGTCGGAGACGTATCAGTCTCCTTTGTCTGTGGCTTTTGGCGACGAGGGATAGCATGGTCTCCTCCTTGCGCTGTGACAGGGACACGACGGAGCGGCGCATGCGCTTGGCGGGCAGTTCGGTACACGGCCTCACGCTCCTTGCGTGACTTGGTGAGCCCTTTTACTCAAGTCACAGTGCTTGGCTTGGATGACGCCTATAGAGAAGACATGGCGCCGGAGGCTTGCAAGACCGAGTGATGCTTGCCGCGTCGTTTTACTACAATCTCCGTTTCAGAAAAAAGAGGTCACTTATTGTTTTTTCAATACTTCGAAAATACTACAGTTTGAGGAATACTACACTATTAATACCATAATTTTTAGTCATTGCCAAACACATCGAAGTATTGAAAACTGTGGTGATTCTACAAACTTTGGTATTATGAAAATACTCGCTATCAAACACAGACTTAAACAAAAGTCTACTCTCCGGAAATTATATTGCATAATTGTTTTGCAATGACCAAGCTCTTGCCTCCTCTTTGATCTTGCCGATGACCATGACCGTGGTGGAGTGTTGGTGTCAAAATACTTGAAAATTGTGCTCCTTTCAATTTTTTCATGAGATAAGCATGAACGTAGACACCAACACTTTCCTATGTTTCCTTCCTCCTAGGGTGATATTTGACCATAAAACATCAGCAGATAGTCTTATCATGGATGCCACATCACAAAATCCATTAGAACGGCAGATGGGTTCTCCTCCTCCTCCTCCACCACCGTTGATTACCGTCCACATCCTCGCGAGATGGAATAGGTATGAGGCATGTCGCACTATTCGACAGTACGAGCTAATGTGGAAACACAGTTGGCGGCGCAGATTCCCCCCGCTCGCATCGCGACCATCTTTATCCGTGGAATCTTCTCCACCTGATGCTTCCATACCTGCACCTTCTTCTGCTCCAGCGGCGGTCAGAACATCTATATCGACCTCCGTTGTAAGAAACCGGATCCGCCATTACCGATTTAGGCGGTAAAGGTTTTCCGAGGCACGCGTAGAACTATTTATTTGTTCGTTACTTTCAGAAATTTCACTGATGTGATTGGCATGGCAACTTCTTATTACACAATATGCGCGTAGATCTGTTGATTTGTGGGTATGCCACTGCAATAATGCTAGGGTCAGCATGTCATTGAAGTAATGATCACTTGTTTGCATTGACACTTGCTCACCACTGCTTCAGGCCTGCATTGCACTAATGTTCGCATGTCATTGAATTGCTAGCTAACTGCATTATTCCTTGTGTCATATTGCCTGATTGTTATGTCACCATGTTGTAATTCTCAAGGAACTGAAGCATGTCAGCAACACGATGTGCGTAACTACTTTCCTTCCATCTCCTGGCATCGAAGACTTTATACCTTACAATAACCTCATAAAAATCTCGTGGTGTATGTCCGGAAGGAGGCAATAGAGGCGTTTTTGATGCATGATGAACTTCATGGCCAAGCCTCTTATAATTGCTCACCAGGCCACTGAGTTCTACGTCTAGCTGCATGATGATGACCTGTTCATTCTGGTCATACCTACAACGTTCAAGGCCATTCTCTTTGTTGCCTAGGTAATTCGGATCGTCATAGTCTTCACCAAACTTCTCAGATTCACCTCCCTAGTCACTTTTTTCTTGACATACATGGGTATTTCTAGTGCTTACATCCGAGTAAGTTTCCCCGCACTCCTCAGATTCGAAGTCATTGCCACCTCCGATCAAACCCAAGATGGTGTAGACGTGACCCATGAAGGGGTACTGATCATAGTCGGGACTCTCGATTAGGAGGACGAATGTAGATCTGCTTTCGACCACAATCTCCTCCTCAAGGGTGGAGAGGGTGTGGTTAGGGTTTGATCCGATCTGGAACTCGGCTGCAGCAACTAAGACGGTAGTTCCAGATCCAATCTCCACCGAGGTTTCTGCATCTAGGATGGGTCCGGTGGCGCCTAGCTCTTCAAGTGCAAACTGCACCGAGGTGAAGCCGGCGAAGATGTTGATGACGACGATCGAAAGTATCGTGTAGGCGGTGATGTGGCCGGTAGCCATCACGTAGGTTTCCGTTGTGATGAATGGATTATCGCTGAAGCAAATGATTTGGCCGACTACCATGGTATCACCAATGCCTCCGAGGGCTTCCGTCTGAATCTCGGCTCCAGAAGTTTCTAGCCCCATGGTCGACATTAGTTGTCGTTGCCTTGTCAACGATAGTGCCATGAGGGGGATCCTCAAAGCTAGGGTTAGTACTAGAGCTAAACAACAGAATGCTCGGGTCGGTGTCAGTCGATGATTTACCAAAGTTCACCTGCCCTCGATGGAGGATTTCTACGTCGTGCTAGAAATTATGTATAATGGACAAAGTACAAGTTACAATGATATCTTCTGCATTGCCCTAAAGGTTATTCCGTGGCTGGCTTATAAAGGCGCCCTAACCTAGGGTTTGATGTTGGGAAAGACCTAATTGACTAGAGAGTCCTAGTCTATGTCGGCAAGTATGTTGTGTTTTGTACTTCAAGTCTTCGTCCCATGAACCTTCTGGAATCCGGCTAGGGCCTCCTTAGTCACTTGAGCATCCATCTTCTAGCAACTAGGCCGTCCGGCTGGACGTACGTCTTAACAACCCAAATGGGCCACCGAGGATTTCTAATCCAAGACCCCCACTGTGGTATATCCTATTCGGCATAATCCCAACATGCGGCGCATTTACTGAATGACCAAGGTGGAGATTCTTGGTGGCGCTAGCCGAATTCGTGTTAGGTGGATCGTTACGTGCACGACAAGATGTACCTCAAATCTTTTCATTCTTAATAGGTGATCTCATTTCTCTTTACATGCAGCTTATCCACCTCATCAAACATCTTTGACCAATCCTAGCTTGCCAAGTCATGCAAGCCTTACAACATCATTCACCATGTCATCCGCGTCACCCCCACTCATCTCCACTAACTTATTTTTTATCTTTAAATATCCCTCACTACAAGTAATTCTCTGTGATTTAGTGCAGCCACGTCGCCCTATTAGCATTGCAGTCACACCCTATGCTCCGTTATCGTCCGTTCGATATTTATGGTTCAGCATAGTTATTATTGCTTCGTCCCAATGCAACAACCCCGACGCTCCATGTTCGCCTTCCTCCACGCGAGCACTAATGCACGAGAAACTGAACGTCAAATCTGGAAGAAACTGATGCTGGAATTAGCCGCCGCCTTTGCCTTCATAAACCAGGATCAACTAGATTCATTGTTGTCCTTCATCTATATGGGCACACCTGCTCGGATGTGCACTCCGGCCCCAATCTCAAAATATGCTCCTTCTCAACTCTATCCGCCTTTTGTACCGCTGAGCTTAATTTTCGTTTCTCCCAGATTCAGATTGCAGAGGGAAAGAGCTATGGTTGATTTGCCAGTCTCCGCAGCCTCCAGGTTCTTCCCCCTTTGCATGTCCTTCGCCTACAACTTCCACTCACGAGTGAATCGCCACAACTCTCTGATTAGTTTGTGTAATACTGATGTGTTATTTTGTTATGTACAGCTCTCTTTACAGGCGCTGGATCAGAGAGGCTGAGAGGAACCTCAAAATGTTGTTTGTTCTTCAATTTTCGTCAATATGTCATCTAGATCTGTTGTTTGTTCTTAATATTGGTTGGGGAATTTACGCTTCAGTTTCGTTCTCAGCTGTTCCGTATCATCTAGAAGGCTCTCTCACTTACCACTAAGGGATACAAGCGGTCGATCAATCAACTTGACCTGCACTTACGTTCCTCTATTCGTCAATTTCAGGTTTCCATCCTCAGGGACACTGCAAATAATGTGTCCGCCCGATAGGCCCTGCACTGCGATTCGGTGAAGTCCAGCTCCCATTTTTATCTATTTCTCTCACATCCAGCGGTTCCCTCATGTGCCAACATCTCTGCTTGGATTTTCTTTTTTTGGCAGGCGTTCAACACAGACTTGGTAGATCTGAGTGATCGGCTACCAATTAGCTGCTTGATGGTAGTTCCAGTTTCATATTAATTCTCATAGCTTTTGGTCTCTTAGGCTTATGCTTAGTCTTAGGCTCCTGCGTGTTCTGTCTGTTTCTCAAACAGTTTAACGGTGCTGCTATTGTTCTTAGATGCTAAGCTTCAGTTTTGTTACTACAAAAGTTGTTGTTTGATTCCATCTATTGATGAACAGATGAAGGTGCGATTAACAACTGGTGTCATGTTCTGTGCTTGCATCAGCATGCTGTAGTTAAATGGGTCTTCGTTCGGCATGCCACACCAGATTCAGTTACTCTCTTTGCAGATGTACATGTAAAATATGCAGTTATTCATTTAGAGATGAAAACCATACTTAATTGAGATTTGCAATTGGTAAAATATTCATCGCGAAAAGAAAGAGAAGACAATAGCACATTTTCCTGCTGGTAGCTACTCCCTCCGGTCGGATTAGGTTGACCCGGGCTTATGCACAAAATACACATGGAGCTGGTAGTACCTTCTATAGCAGTATGCTTGATATTTAAAAAAAAAAGCTGGTGCAATATGTATAGAAACCCTCTACCCATTGCTTAATTGGATTTATGTTTCTCCTTCTATTCAATAATTTTTTGATTTGTACAAGAATTGTGTGTTACTCTGAATCCTCTTATATAATTTTATCAATTCCGCCCATCATCTAAAAATTCCGCAACAACGTGCGGGACATCATCTAGTTAAGATATAACTTGTAGTACCCAACCTGGAGTCTTCCATGTAAACCCTAGATCCTTGGCGTCTTTATAAGCTGGATTCCATGAACCCTTGAGGATATTGGTGCTCAATTTTAGTTTATTTTTAATTTTAAAATCTGGAAATTGCGTACTTAAAAAGTCGTTGACCCTTATTTAGCTCAAACCTAGAACTTTGTGAGTCTCTTGGATTCAAAGGATTTGAGTTGGAATTTCGGAGCCAAATCCTTAAAAAAAATTCATATGGTCGTTGCTTAACTTATTTGATTGAATCCCATAGGGTTTTACCCCATGGATTATTTTGCTCTATATTTCCTAGGAAATCTAACTTCCATTCAATTTCTCTTTTGGGACAAGTTTTCTTTTCTAGTGATGGAATCCAACAAACGTCGGTGCATATAAATCATCTATGGTTGGAGCGGGCATAGCATTGCAATGCAGTGTTTTTCCTATTCCTGATTCGAACCTTGCGAATCAGTAGAGGCCCTAAAATATTTTATAATTTGAATTTGGAGTGTAAATTGGGCTTTTGTGCACAAAAGTAATAGAAATACAAAAGAAAGAATCATAGGGAGAGGACGATATTCAAATCGGCTCCTGAAGCACAGGCTCGAGTGTGAAAAATACATTCATGATGTCAAAAAAATATCCAAAAAGTTTGTTTCGTTTATGTGTGCCTGTATATTCATGGACCAAAGATTAGTTTTGGTGCCGTGAGAAAAAAGTTGGTGCTTAAAAAAATGCGCGCATTTCTTTTATTCTTTCTAGGAGACGGGGATGGCATATATGTCTTCTACTCATGAAATCCGGGAGATACAAACTTGTAATATAAAATTGGCATTTTTCTAAATAAAAAGTGCTGTCAATGATAGAAAGGGTTTGTTATATCTATCAAGATGATTTCAAATTCGTCAGATATTATTTATTCTAGTATCTAGAACACAAAATAGATAGAGAGAATAAAAAAAGGAACTATGATTCATACTCGCTATTAAGACCTCGCAACTAGACTGAAAAATTCAGGTAGTTCTTAAATAAAATAAAATAAAATCTTCTTTTACTGGGAGTGTATGCTTTGTGGAGTCAAAATCTCAAAACACGGCTTGTGCGACAGGAGCTTTAGATTTAGTCCATAGCATCTAAATGTATTAGACAACATCGTCCATTATAAACTTTCGCTAGAGACGTTTGCTTTGTTTGAGTATGTAGAGGCAAAACGTGCCATGCACTGACTAAGTAGGGTTTAAGCCATAGATAGAACTGGTAGAAAAACAGGCTTCCGGGAAGCCCCATAAGTCGCGAAGGTAAAGTAACCGCGACTAATGGGGTCTTTAGTCGCGGTTCGTGTGGCGAACCGCGACCAAAGGCCTGGGCTCAGGGCGCACGGTGGCCAGCTGGTGCACGTGGGGGGCTTTAGTCGCGGTTGGCCAGGCCAACCGCGACCAAAGGTGCCCGAAGGCCTTTAGTCGCGGTTGGCCAGGCCAACCGGGACTAAATCCCCTCCCCTATATATACCCATCCAGCCATTTGGAGCCAACACTTAGCCATTTGGAGTCATTCTCTTCACAAACTTCACAAGTGAGTGTTAGGTTTGCTTTTGGTTCCTCTTATGCACATAAGGTGTTTGATGAAATGC
>NW_025901238.1:0-38695 GCF_022539505.1 Lolium rigidum
GAAGATATCCTCGAAATTATCCCAGCTGTCGATGGAGCCCGGGGAGTTTCTTTATCCAAGATCTTGCGGCACCACTCAAGTGAACTTGGATACTTTGCATAGCTGTTGCTCTGGTTCCTCCTACCAGCTTCACCATCTCGAGGTAATCTACGAGCCAATCCTCGGGATCCTGCAGGCCGTCGAACTTCTTGAAATTCTCGGGTAATTTGAACCCTTTTGGAACTCGAGTCTTTCGAACTCTTCTCGTAAAGCACGGGAGTCCACACATATCTTCGTCGGCAACTTCTGGTGAATACTGGCATTCTCTTCTTTCTTGTCGCGCTCTATCCACCCTTACTTGAACTGTTGTGTCTTTTTCCCCACTTGTTCTCGGTGGATCTTGCACTGCTGCAGTGGGTCGTGGACTATTTTGTCTAGGATTTCCTTCGGGAGGCGTGGCTGCGAACGCTGTTCCCATAACGCCTACTCCAGCCATTGCCATATTGAACAATGGTTCTCTCGGATCCCCAGGAGGTGGTCTGGACGCGAGGATATAAGCTTGTGTTGCCATGTAACCTGCTTCTGGTGTTTTTGGGATGATATTTCCCCTTTCATCGATCGTCATGAAGGACATGTCGAGATTTTGAATTAGGTTTCCTCTCTCTTCTTCGGGTATATTTTGCAGCCGAGATCTCGATCTCCTTCGAGCTTCTCTATGGCTATCCGCCGAAGTTTCTGATTGTCGACTGAGCTCTGCTCGACGCCTGCTGGACGCGGAAGCTGCCTCTTTTCTCCTATTCAAGGATGTTGTCTGTTTTTCCAGCTCTCTACTTACTCGAGCAAGTCTATATTGATATGCTTGTAATTCTTGCACGATAGCTGATGGTGGTCATTGGTTCTGAACCATCCATGGCTCTTGCGGCCCTATCCCACGCTGCTTGCGGGAGTTGGACTTTTGCGCGAGTTGAAGACCCAGCATATTTAGTGCCTAAGCCTTTTCTGAGATCAGCGGGATCGATGTATGGATTTCCCAAATCATCGAAAGCCTCTGATGTTTCTGGTTCTGATCGGCCTGCCTCTTCTATCGCATAGATCTGATGGTATTTTGCGTATTGATTTTTGTCAGGATTGGTGACACCATCATATAGATTGGTGAAGACCTTTCCGATGGCAGCAGATTTGTCGATGAAGTTGAAGCTGTCGATGCTGTCAGAGTCGCTGCTTATAAAGGAGTCCGCAGACGACTCGAAAGATGTGTCGCTGAAGATCTTGACGAGCTTTCCGTTTGCCTTGGTGTCGACGAAGCGTGGTGACGAAAACTCCTCGTCAGTCGACGAAAAGTCAGAATCGACCGCTGAAAATTCCGACGAGATCGGAACTTCGAGACGGTAAGATCCGTCCTTGTTGACGCCAAATCGGAATTCTCCGAACGTCATGACGATGGGCTCCTCCAGATAGGCACATGCATCCACACGGGAGGGCGGGTGAGGAATAAAATCGACTAGATCAGTTTTTCCCTGGTTACCTCGATCCATCGCATTGCTCGCCACCGACGAAGTCGACGATTCTGGACGTGCCATCGAGATCAGCTCCTTGCAACCTCTAGTTCCCACAGACGGCGCCAATTGACAAAGGATTAATTTGTCAATGCCTACAGGTTGTAGACTAGGGTTTTGCTAGAAGTAGAGGGCAAGTAGATCTCGAAGGTTTCAGCCGAAAAGTATTCGACGATTGTAAAACTAGGGTTATGTTGACAGTAGATTCGATCCTTTCTTTGTCCCTCGACTCCCCTTATATAGAAGGTGGAGCCGAGGGTTTCGTAATACACAAGTTACGTAGTTCGGGAGGGTTTCGTACCCAACCCGTAAGATTACAAATCTCTATCTTTCCTAATACAAACTATCTTTCCTTAACACTAAATAGGCTTCCAAGTCTTCTTATTCTTCGAGTCCTGGGCCTTTAGTAAACCCCGGGTACCATCTTTGGCAGGCCCATTAGGGATGCCTATGTCAGATAGGCCCTTCGCAGAGGGAAGCAGGGATTAAATCATGTGCTAGAGCTTTTCAAGTTTTGAAATCATATAGAGAGCATAAAATTAAAATTTTGAGAGGTGTTTGTTGTTGTCAACGAATGGTAATGGGTACTCTAACTACCTTATCAACCAGACTTTCAAGAGAGGCTCCCATGAAGGACGTTATCTCTACCAGCAAGGTAGATCATCCCTCTTCTCTTTTGTTTACACATGTACTTTAGTTTTATTTATTAGATGACACTCCTCCCAACCTTTGCTTACACAAGCCATGGCTAACCGAATCCTCGGGTGCCTTCCAACATTCACATACCATGGAGGAGTGTCTATTTGCAAATTTAAGTTGCTTATCGATAGATCAGGGCAAAACATGTGAAGAGAATTATTAGTGCAAGTTAATTAATTGGGGCTGGGAACCCCATTGCCAGCTCTTTTTGAAAAATTATTGGATAAGCGGATGAAGCCACTAGTCCATTGTGAAAGTCTGTCAGAAGTAAATGACAAGATCGAAAGATAAAACACCACATACTTCCTCATGAGCTATAAAACATTGACACAAAATAAGAGGTAATAGCTTTTGAATTGTTTAAAGGTAGCACATGAAGTATTTACTTGGAATGGCAGGAAATACCACATAGTAGGTAGATATGGTGGACACAAATGGCATGGCTTTTGGCTCAAGGTGTTTGGATGCACGAGAAGCATTTCCTCTCAGTACAAGGCTTAGGCTAGCAAGGTTGTTTGAAGCAAACACAAGTATGAACCGGTACAGCAAAACTTACATAAGAACATATTGCAAGCATTATAAGACTCTACACTGTCTTCCTTGTTGCTCAAACACTTTACCAGAAAATATCTAGACCATAGAGAGACCAATCATGCAAACCAAATTTCAACAAGCTCTATGGTAGTTCTCCACTACTAGATTTAACTACATGATGCAAGAGCTTAAACATGATTTATAAGAGCTCAAAACAATTGCCAAGTATCAAATTATTCAAGACCATATGAAGCATTTTCTGATTCCAACCAAATAGAAACAAGTGAAATGATCAACTTTCGCCCTTGAACATTAAAAGTAAAGCTAAGAATACATGTGTTCATACGCAACAGCGGAGCGTGTCTCTCTCCCACACATGAGCATGAATTTATTCAGAGAATGAAAATAACAAAACGAAAATAAAAGCACACAGACGCTCCAAGTAAAGTACATAAGATGTGACGGAATAAAAATATAGTTTCACTAGAAGTGACCTGATAAGTTGTCGATGAAGAAGGGGATGCCTAGGGCATCCCCAAGCTTAGATGCTTGAGTCTTCTTAAAATATGCAGGGATGAACCACCGGGGCATCCCCAAGCTAGCTTAGACCTTTCACTCTTCTTGATCATAGTATATCATCCTCTTCTATTGACCCTTGAAAACTTCCTCCACACCAAACTTCAAGCAAACTCATTAGAGGGTTAGAACATAATAAAAATTCACATGTTCAGAGGTGACACAATCATTCTTAACACTTCTGGACATTGCACAAAGCTTCTGAAAGTTAATGGAACAAAGAAACTCATTCAACATAGCAAAAACGGCAATGCGAAATAAAAGGCAGAATCTGTCAAAAACAGAACAGTCCGTAAAGACGAATTTTGCAGGGGCACTTAACTTGCTCAAACGAAAAAATTAAAAACTAATGAAAGTTGCGCACATATCTGAGGATCACATACGTAAATTTGCAGATTTTTCTGAGTTACCTACAGAGACTTCTGCGCAAATTCGTGACAGACAGCAAATCTGTTTCTGCGCAGTAATCCAAATCTAGTATAACCTTTACCATAGAGATTTTACTTGGCACAAAAACATGATAAGGAGAGGTTGCTACAGTAGTAAACAACTTCCAAGACTCAACAAAACAAAAATTGCTGTAGTAAAATAAACACAGGGGTTATCTCCCAAGAAGTTCTTTCTTTATAGCCATTAAGATGGGCTCAGTAATTTTATTGATACTCTCACAAGAAAGAAGAGTTGAAGCAAAATAGAACATCAAAAAGCAAATTTAAAACACATTTAAGCCTAACCCACTTCCTATGAAAAGGAATCTTGTACACAAATAAATTCATGAAGAACAAAGTGACAAGCATAGGAAGGCAACACAAGCGCAATTTCAAGATTCTCAACATAAAGAGGGGAAACTTAATATTATTAAGATGCATATAACCATGTTTCCCTCTCTCATAATAACTTTCAGTAGCATCATGAACAAATTCAAAAATATAACTATCACATAAAACATTCTTGTCATGAGCCACATGCATAAAATTATTACTCTCCACATAAGCATAATCAATTTTATTAGTTGTAGTGGGAGCAAATTCAAAAAAGTAGCTCATCAAGTGTAGGAGGCATATTATAATCATAATAAAATTTACTCTCCATAGTAGGCGGTACCAAAAGACCACTATCATTATAATCATCATAAATAGGAGGCAAAGTATCATCAAAGAAAATTTTCTCCTCAATGCTTGGGGGACTAAAAATATCATGCTCATCAAAACCAGCTAATCCAAGCTTAGAATTTTCCATATCATTAGCAACAATGGTGTTCAAAGCGTTCATACTAATATCATTGCTACTAGCATGCAAATAAGATTCCATAGGTTTTTAAATTTTCGCAGCAAACAATCCATGTCTTAACTCAGGAAATAGAATAAAAAGCTCACTGTTGCTTTCCATTATGCCTAACTAGTGTAAACAAGAAACCAAAAGATGCAATTGCAGGATCTAAAGGAAATATCTTCGAGCACTTACAACAGCAACATAAAATAACTTAGTTACCTGGGACCGGAGTATGAATGCCTTTTACCTTTCCTCCCCGGCAACGGCGCCAGAAAATAGCTTGATGTCTACGGGTGCTTCTATTCTTGTAGACAGTTGATGACGGGAAAATGGCGGCGACAAAAATAGCTAATGCGCGTCCGCGTCATAGAGACAGATAGTATATAAATTTAAAGTTGCGCGAATGTAAATCACAACAAATCAAGAATTGCGAGTACTTTATTTCCAGAACTCTTACATATGCATAAAAATTCTGTTAATTACATCTCCGAAGAGAAAACCCCTGATTAAGAATTCCAACATATCTATTACAAAGCATTACATCATATGACTATTACAAAAAATGTGAAATAAACTAAGAAGTCCTCCTTGCGGTCGTCGATGAAATCTGCTCGCAGAACTTGAAGTTTGTCTTCCTAGATACTTAGCATCCTGTTTTAATATATGTTTTTCGTAGCATGCTGTCATTTATTTTACTACTTAAATATACGTAGCATATAATGAAGTTGATATAGCTAGGCATAGTATTTGCTTTGATCCTACATTTGCTGGATAGGAATATATGTCACATTGCATCGTCATTTATTCTTGCACTAGTATTATCGTATCTAAGAATGCGCATGCAACTTTAGCTATGGATACATGCACGACACACTTTTCTACATGCATGGAGCAAGCTGATGCATCCGTTATATTTCTTTTAGCACTAGTCGATGTAATACTAATTTGACTTCGAAGATTTTGGATTATTTGCACACCACGGGGCATGTATCATTTTCTATCTCACTACATACAGTGGGACTACATGCATAAAATTTGGATATAACACACGATCATTGATTTATGCCTACGTGCAATCTATTTGAAGATTGACTTGATTTCTTTAACATAGGTGGAGGGTTCAAAGTTTCAGAACACGCCATATGCATGAAAGTTTGGCATGGATAGATATGCCTATGTACTTTATGGAGCCGACTCAAACCAACATGGTAATTTGAAACCAATCATGAGCAGACTATTTTATTTGCCTTCAAGCCTTACACGCAGGATTTCTCTACTAGTACGTGGCTACTAGTTAATTAGACATAGGCATGTAACTATTTGCAAGGCATGGCCAGCTACAGTATTATAGTCAACGAATTTGGGTAGTTTTTTAATATTAGAATATTTGGCAGTTTAGAACTCTTTGGCTTATGTCAATATGATCAAACCAAAGGCGTAATTTAGTAGCATTTTACTTTAGAGCACCTTGGCTTGTGTCAATGTGACCAAGCCAACGAGCGTGGTTTTTATTGCATATATGTAGATTTATAGCACCTTGGTTTGTGTCAATGTGACCAAACCAAGAGCCAATATATATTGCCTTTGGAGGGTATTGGTTTAAAGCTACTTGGTTCATGTCCATGTGACCAAACCGAGCGCTTGATATTTTTACCAATATTTGATTTTATAGCAACTTGTTTTGTGTCAATGTGACCAAAACAAGAGCCAAATATTTAATATGATACGTAATTTAAGCAACTTGGCTTATGTCAATATGACCAAAACAAGCGGAAAATTTTATTGCCATGTGGATATTGATTTAAAGCGACTTGGTTTGAGTCAATATAACAAGACCAAGAGCTATATTTTCATGATTATATGGATTTAAAGCAACTTGGCTTGTGTCAATGTGACCAAACCAAGAGCAATTATTTAGTAGTATGTATATTTAGAGCAACTTGTTTTGTGTCAATGTGACCAAAACAAGGGCCAATTGTTTCATGATTATATGGATTTAAAGCAACTTGGATTGTGTCAATGTGACCAAACCAAGAGCAGTGATTTAGTAGTATGTGTTTTTAGAGCAACTTGTCTTGTGTCAATGTGACCAAACCAAGCGCCAATTATTACATGATTATATGGATTTAAAGCAACTTGCATTGTGTCCATGTGACCAAAACAAGAGCATGATTTTAGTAACATATGTATTTTGAGCAACTTAGTTTGTGTCAATGTAACCAAACCAAGAGCTATTTGTTTCACGATTATATGGATTTAAAGCAAGTTGGTTTGTGTCAATATGACCAAACCAAGAGCAGCGATTTAGTAGTATGTATTTTTAGAGCAACTTGTTTTGTGTCAATGTGACCAAAACAAGAGCCAATAGTTTTAGGATCATAGAAAGAACGCAATATGAGAGGCAATAATTTAGGAAGAGAAATCCATAGTTTGTGTCAATGTGACCAAACTAGCGATTAGGGAGAGAAACTCCATGGCGTGTGTCAATGTGACCAGCCAAGGAGAGCAGGCAAGAATCACATTCTCACCTTCAAGCTGATGTCCTCCGAGTCTTCCCTGCGTGTGCAGGAGCAGCAGCAGCCGGCCGGCCGACGGCCGAGCAGCAGCGACGTATGCGCGCGTATATGAGCAAGCTGTGAGCCGATGAATTCAGCGATGGATTTCTGGGCTGTATAATGCAGCGATGAAACGATGAGCCGGGGAATATGGCGTCTACGCGGGGAATCGGCAATATGGAGTCTCTGCCGGGAGGCTAGCGAGCGGGGGATTATTTGGAGCGATCGATCTGTCCTCGTATTTATAGAGGGAGCCGATGACAGTTCCATCCTCGACGCGGAGAGACGCTCCCACGATCAGAACGTGGAACGTGGGGCAGCGGTTCTACGCTCGGCTGATCGTTCGAGCCTGATGTCGTGCATATCACGGAATGCTGAGTGCTGAGTGCTGACCGATCGAGTCGGATCGTAACTCCTCCATGGTACAACATTCTGGTCAATTTGATTGGGCTGCTACCGTACATGCATGTGGGTCATGGGCCTGATAATCACTTGTTATATTATTTTAATGAGTTAATTGTGCGTGGTGCCGCCAAATCCATGCATGCACGTCATTAGGTGCCGCACTTAGCTTTTCTGGTTCATATGATGCATATGACATCTGAGCTAGCTACTTAGTTAATAAAACCTTTAAGCTTTAGCAACCATGCTCTCTATGCATGTACCTTGCAAAATTCCCTTTTTGATGAAACACTTTACATACATGATTCGTTATTTATTTAATTTAATGTAACTATATTTTATAGTGTTATCGTGACAAGGCTGATTTTTATCACGCGCAAGGTCGAATACTTCAGAATTTAGCGTCGCTCCTGGAGTTTGAATTTAGTTTAGAAATTCAGCGTCGCTCGCGGAGTTTTGAATTTAGGTCAATATTAAACTGCCGCCGTCAATGGCGACATAACTTATATTATTCTTTTTTTTAGGAAAGACCCCATTTTGTTTAGAATTAATTTATTTAATATGTCGTATTTCATAACCATCGGCTACTTTAATATGACACGACTGTATTTCACAAGGTTTTTCTGAGCGATTCTGATGTATTTTATCCCGCGGTGAAATACTTATTTTCACCTACAACTTTGTAAATTTGGTCAATATTAGACCACCGTAGTTGGAGACGGTGCAATGTCTAAAAAAGGATTTTATATTTTATTTATAAGAAAGTCTCATTTTGAGGATTTAATTATTTAACAATATATTTTTTTATCTGAGACAAAATCGGTGTCAACAGATGCCCCTCGAGGTCTGGATGCGAACGTTATGATGATTCGGATCTAGAGCTCGAAACTATATGTATATTCTTGTTATATAGAATATTCAAAAGCATTTTTTTAAAAAAAAACAACCAGATTATTATCCAATCGCCACTTTTTTTTTTAAAAAAAAGAGGTTTTCTTTTTTGCAGCCAGATCATTATCCATTCGTCTCTTTGGAAATTAGTTGAGACTCCAAAGGATAAGGAGCCTGCGTTTGAAAATTAGCTGCTCACAACTACTTGCCGATAATCTAGCAGCGTGTTGGCCAGCTGAGTTTGTTTCCGGATGTTCAGTCCCAAGCCGTATACATATCCCTTCTTCTCATTTAATATTCTGCTGGCTCCACTTTTTCTATTGCTACGCTTTGGCAATTCTATGCTAGATCCGATCTCTATCAGATTTATCTCCGGAGTATGTACAGCTATCATAGATATTGATGATATTGATGTAAGCTCATTTCGTAGTTCCATCATCTAAATGATCCGTTCTTCTCGTCCTTTTCTTACTAGGCACATAAGCTAGAGATTTCTGGAAAAGTGCAGATCAATCGGTTCTTGGTTTAGATGCTGGTGAGTGCATGAATATTTCTTTTTACACACTTCCATCCGAGTACGTAATCCATGTACTCGATCTGATTTAACTTCTGATCTCTATCTTTCTTATAAGGTAGACTGATTACGGCCAGGCGTAATAGATCGCTCTTTGTTTGGCTGCCATACGTCTGCCTTTCCTCATCGGTAAGACACAACTCCTTTTTCCTATCCTTTTTCATTATGTGCATAGAAGAATGGCATGCACGCATCATTTTAAATGATTGCATCCCATTGGAAGTTTAGGCGCTTTACAATCTGGTATAGTCCAACATCTGCTTTCTTCATAGGTACTGCACGATTATATTTATCCTGTATCTTTTTGTTTATATAGAAGATTATAGGTTGATTTAGTTTCCAAATACGGCATGCATTCATGTGCTGAATTCTTTGTAGTCTATTCTGAATTTAGGAAGGTTTTGATCTTGTGGTTGGCGTTCCGGCAAGTTTGTAAACTTGGTCCGTCGTACATCCATGAGAATATATATGCTTGTGTGATTATAAATTACTTTGATCTTATGGTTGGCGTGCCGGCAAGTTTCTTTAAACTTGGTCCGTCGTACATCCATGAGAATAAATACGCATATGGCACAGTTTTGTCATTCCTTTTTTTTTACTACATGAAGGAATAGGTTTTTTATATGATATCGCAATCACGGAGAAAATCTTATTGTTGCGAAAATTTAAAATTTTCTCATGGTTGGCGTTCCAGCAAGCTTCCACCCGAGCTTGGTCTGTCGCACAATTATGGAGGAACAACATGAAGACTTCAGCATAATAAGAATGGTTATGTAGATCCTTTTTCAAGACCTTAAGCATTTCTTGATTTTGCTTTATTTTGCAGAACTTTAGGTCGGAAGTAGTTGCTCGCAAAGCTTCGTTAGGTAATATACTTGAGGTTTTTTTTTTTGCTTCGTATATCGTTCCGATTTAATTTTGCCCTTTTTGTATATATATATAGATGGTGCTTGGTCAACCTACTCGCTCCTCATATCAACTGAAATTATCAGAGCTGGCCAAGAAACAGTTGTATGAACCCGAGACAACCGCTTTAGCCAACCCTACACTCACCAAGTCAGCGGAAATAGGGGCGCGAGTGGTTCCTGGAGATCGTGGATGGCACTCGGAACATTCGTTTGATGCTCTAAGTTACCACCCAACCGCACCAAGGCCTCACGCTGAGTTACTTTGTACCTTAGGAAAAAGAATGGTGTCGAGACAGTTAGGTTGGGAGAATCATAACATCTCATACGTCCAACGCCCCATTGGTTATGCTGAATGGGGTGCTGATGTCCTTACCAATCATTCTTTTAACTTGAAAGGGGGTGAAGATCACACAGATTATATATGTGGAGCTATATATTGCTCTCTCTGCGACTATACTACTTCCCCTCCTCTGTTGCAATCTTTGCTAGAGAAATGGAGTCCACAAACCAACACTTTTCTGCTCTCATATGGTGAGCATACAATCACTTTACTCGACATGCTCCTTATGGCCGGGCTTCCGATCGTTGGGGATCCTTATTAAGAATATATCCCTCCGCTAAAAGATCTAGATCCTTCTTTACTTCTATTTCCAAACTTTTATCTCAGCCTTTTGACAATATGGGAGGATCTCTCTTCTAAGAGTGACGGCCAGTTAGTATCTTTCCAAGATTGGTGTGATTATTTTCACAATCATCACCCCAAACCTTTGATCTTCGCTAGTCTTCGAGAGAGTCGTCTGTATCTTGCAGCATTTATAGCAGTTTGGCTATGTAGTTTTGTCGTTGTTGGTGGAGGACCATACATCCGTCCTGGCGTTCTCGTCATGGCATCTTGGATTGCTATAGGGCGCAAAATTTCACTTGCTCCACCGGCGCTTTCTTCGCTGTACTTTTCGCTCCGGTGTATGAGTATGCATCCTGTGGGACCCACATATAGCAAGGCACCTTGGCCAGTTCATTATGTCATAGGGTGGATGCATCTTTATCTGAAGAAAACTTTCGGGGCTAAGGGTAAAGGAAATCGTCTTCCCACTCCTAGAACCTTGCTCATGCAGCCAACCATGATAAGTACTATGTTCAGGTCCCCGGAAGAATTTTCTCCTAAAACGGCCTATGATTTCTTTGAGAATCAGATAAACATCACTTGGTGCCCTTATTATTCACGTAACCTGAATGGAGTGGATCAGCTACAAAGGTCTTTTATGATCTCTGTCCGCCGAGGTATTCTTCCCTGGAGGTTCTTATTTCAGAACATTGATGTGTGTATAGCTGAGCCTTATCATCCCGATCGTGTGGCTCGCCAATTTAGACTGGACCAATTGATACCATACGATCCATTGAAATCTTTATTTACCGAAGCCGATGTTGGTATTGCATACACCTACTGGTCCCATTTGTTACGACCAAGTCAGGAGAATATCCAACATCCTCTTAGCAGCCGATATGTGGGCAAGTGTTCTTTGCCATGGGCCGACTGGTGGAAGAAGTTTTTGAAACCGTTCAGTGATATTTCGTATAAACTCAGGGATGGCAGTTTGCATGGGAAAATCCCATATGATGAGAGGAGGAATGCGATTTAAGCAAAGCGGGAAACCATTCATGTCCCCACGCAAGCTTTCAAATTTAGATCATGTTATAATAAAAGAAGTATCAGCAAGACGTCAAAACGAGTACATTACCGCTATTGAAGCGAAGGAGAAAGAGATCGTGGATTATTGGAAACAAATTTTGGCAACTTTTCTCGGAGATAATGAGCCTCCTAAAAGTCCTCGACGTGTGAGTTAATAACTTTTATTTCATTTAATCTATTTTATCATTGTCACAATTTCTTCGTATAACATATTATGAACATATATTATTTACAGAAAAAGGAAGGATAAGGGTATTGTTATATCTTCTTCTGCTCGATACTTTGCCTCCAGCGGGTGAGAAAGCTGGTGACAATCTTTTGCTTGATAAGCTAAAAGAACCATGTATAACTGAAACTATCTCTTCCGATGAGGACACGAGGCCTACAGCTAAAAGAAGAATTGATTTTGCCGATGATGGGGATATTTCCAGCCCTATAAGATTGGATATTCCTTTATACGTGGCTAATGATCTCAGCTGCGCGGCTTTGGACAGCGTTCTTAGTGGAGATATGGCTCACGGTTTTGAAGATTTTAACACGCCAAATGTAGATGATTATAGCGCGTCGGGTCTGGATGATATTGATCCTTCAAATTCTTCCTCACATACAGCTTCGAATATACCTTCGAGTGATCGATATTCCAAGTCATTTGTCTTCATATTTACATGGTAGTTCTATAAATATTCTTATATTTTAGTTTATTTGTTGAGTTTCTTATTCATTTTCTTTTACAGAAATATTCATCTTACTCTTTTTACCTCTCCCTTTTTTTTAGGTGCTGAAGGCGCTCTTGTTAGCAACGAGGGAACTTCAACCCGGATTGCAATGTCTTCCATGAATGTTTCCTCTATTGCTGAAGTTGTTATGAAGACCTTTGATTCGGTATTGGACACAGCCTTTGAAGGTTTAGACAACTCCACAATAGTAGATCCTCATCGCTGTGAAGTTCTCAAGGCGATCCACTCGCTACTCCCAGCTAGGGATGATATTGCTAGAGTTGTGGCTACTCGCGCAGCATTAGAAAGGCTCATTTGTATTTCAAGTGGCATGCAAGAAGCCCAGACAACATTAGGTTCTAAATCCCAGAAACGAGATGGAGCTCTCGTTGTGGCAGATCGAGAGCAGGCATCACTCGCCGATGTTTTAGAGACTACAGCGGCGAAGCTATCATCCATGGAAAAGCAGCGTGTTGAGAAGATGACACACTTCAAAGCTCTTAAAGTACAGATGGAAGAAGTTGAAAATGCCTTGCATGATATTGAAGAGGGTGTTAAGGAACTGAAGTCAACACAGTCCAGTAAGCAAGCTGAGGCCAAGAAGCTGCGTGACACTCTTTCCGAAGCTAATGCAAAAACTACTCAGGAAATAAAGGCCCTCCAGCAGAAGATATCCGTCATAGGTGATGAGATCGGTCCTATTATAGAGAATGTGAAGAAATTGCGTTCTGTATAATACTGATACGTCTCCGACGTATCGATAATTTCTTATGTTCTATGCCATATTATTGATGATACCTACATGTTTTATGCACACTTTATGTCATATTCGTGCATTTTCTGGAACTAACCTATTAACAAGATGCCGAAGTGCCGCTGTCTGTTTTCTCGCTGTTTTTGGTTTCGAAATCCTAGTAACGAAATATTCTCGGAATTGGACGAAATCAAGACCCAGGGGCCTATTTTGCCACGAACCTTCCGGAAGACCGAAGAGCATACGAAGTGGGGCCACGAGGTGGCGACACCACAAGGCGGCGCGGCCAAGGGGGCCCGCGCCGCCCTATGGTGTGGGCCCCTCGTCGGCCCTCCGACTCGCCCTTCCGCCTACTTAAAGCCTCCGTCGCGAAACCCCCGAGGCGAAAAACCACGATACGGAAAACCTTCCGGAGACGCCGCCGCCGTCAATCCCATCTCGGGGGATTCTCGGAGATCTCCTCCGGCACCCCGCCGAGAGGGGATTCATCTCCTGGAGGACTCTACGCCGCCATGGTCGCCTCCGGAGTGATGAGTGAGTAGTTCACCCCTGGACTATGGGTCCATAGCAGTAGCTAGATGGTTGTCTTCTCCTCATTGTGCTTCATTGTTGGATCTTGTGAGCTGCCTAACATGATCAAGATCATCTATCCGTAATACTCTATGTTGTGTTTGTCGGGATCCGATGGATAGAGAATACCATGTTATGTTAATTATCAAGTTATTGCATATGTGTTGTTTATGATCTTGCATGCTCTCCGTTATTAGTAGAGGCTCGGCCAAGTTGATGCTAGTAACTCCAAGAGGGAGTATTTATGCTCGATAGTGGGTTCATGCCTGCATTGACACCTGGGACGATGTGATGAAAGTTCTAAGGTTGTGTTGTGCTCGTTGCCACTAGGGATAAAACATTGATGCTATGTCCGAGGATGTAGTTATTGATTACATTACGCACCATACTTAATGCAATTGTCCGTTGTTAGCAACTTAATACCGGAGGGGTTCGGACGATAACCTCGAAGGTGGACTTTTTAGGCATAGATGCAGTTGGATGGCGGTCTATGTACTTTGTCGTAATGCCTAATTAAATCTCACTATACTTATCATGACATGTATGTGCATTGTTATGCTCTCTCTATTTGTCAATTGCCCGACTGTAATTTGTTCACCCAACATGCTTTTATCTTATGGGAGAGACACCTCTAGTGAACTGTGGACCCCGGTCCATTCTTTTAATACTGAAATACAAATCTGCTGCAATACTTGTTTTTACTGTTTTCTCTGCAAACAATCATCTTCCACACAATTCGGTTAATCCTTTGTTACAGCAAGCCGGTGAGATTGACAACCTCACCGTTTCGTTGGGGCAAAGTACTTTGGTTGTGTTGTGCAGGTTCCACGTTGGCGCCGGAATCCCCGGTGTTGCGCCGCACTACATCCCGCCGCCATCAACCTTCAACATGCTTCTTGGCTCCTCCTGGTTCGATAAACCTTGGTTTCTTTATGAGGGAAAACTTGCTGCTGTGCGCATCATACCTTCCTCTTGGGGTTGCCCAACGAACGTGTGAAATACACGCCATCAAGCATATTTTCTGGCGCCGTTGCCGGGGAGATCAAGACACGCTGCAAGGGGAGTCTCCACTTCCCAATCTCTTTACTTTGTTTTTGTCTTGCTTTATTTTATTTACTACTTTGTTTGCTGCATTATATCAAAACACAAAAAATTAGTTGCTAGTTTTACTCTATTTATTGTCTTGCACTCTATATCAAAAACACAAAAAAAATTAGTTACTTGTTTTACTTTACTTAATATCATGCATGTTTTTATTTCACTAGTTAAGCATAATGGAAAACAACAAAAATATGAGAGATCTTTATGAACTTTATCTTGAATTAGGACATGATGTGTTTGAAGAGAGAATTAAAAAACCCATGGAACTTTATATGCATGCTAATGGGAATGTTATTACTATGGATGCTTTGAACACCATTGTTGCTAATGCTATGGAAAATTCTAAGCTTGGGGAAGCTGGCTCTGATGAGCATGATCTTTTTAGTCCCCCAAGCATTGAGGAGAAAATTTTCTTTTATGATTACAATATGCCTCCTATATATGATGATAGCCACTTTGTTGAATTTGCTCCCACTACAACTAATAAAATTGATTATGCTTACGTGGAGAGTAATAATTTTATGCATGAGACTCATGATAAGAATGCTTTATGTGATAGTTACATTGTTGAGTTTGCTCATGATGCTACTGAAAATTATTATGAGAGAGGAAAATATGGTTGTGGAAATTTTCATGTTACTAAAACACCTCTCTATGTGCTGAAATTTTTGAAGCTACACTTGTTTTATCTTCCTATGCTTGTTACTTTGCTCTTCATGAACTTGTTTATTTACAAGATTCCTATGCATAGGAAGCATGTTAGGCTTAAATTTTTTTTGAATTTGCTTCTTGATACTCTCTTTTGCCTCATACTCTATTTTTCATGTGAGCATCATTAAAACTGCTGAGCCCATCTTAATGGCTATAAAGAAAGAACTTCTTGGGAGATAACCCATGTGTTATTTTTCTACAGTATTTTTGTTTTATATTTGAGTCTTGGAAGTTGTTTACTACTGTAGCAACCTCTCCTTATCTTAGTTTTATGTTTTGTTGTGCCAAGTAAAGTCTTTGATAGTAAAGTAAATACTAGATTTGGATTACTGCGCAGAAACAGATTTCTTTGCTGTCACGAATCTGGGTCTAATTCTCTGCAGGTAACTCAGAAAATTAAGCCAATTTACGTGAGCGATCCTCAGATATGTACGCAACTTTCATTCAATTTGGGCATTTTCATTTGAGCAAGTCTGGTGGCCTAATAAAATCCATCTTTACGGACTGTTCTGTTTTGACAGATTCTGCCTTTTATTTCGGATTGCCTCTTTTGCTATGTTGGATGAATTTCTTTGATCCATTAATGTCCAGTAGCTTTATGCAATGTCCAGAAGTGTTAAGAATGATTGTGTTACCTCTGAACATGTTAATTTTTATTGTGCACTAACCCTCTAATGAGTTGTTTCGAGTTTGGTGTGGAGGAAGTTTTCAAGGATCAAGAGAGGAGTATGATACAATATGATCAAGGAGAGTGAAAGCTCTAAGCTTGGGGATGCCCCGGTGGTTCACCCCTGCATATTATAAGAAGACTCAAGCGTCTAAGCTTGGGGATGCCCAAGGCATCCCCTTCTTCATCGACAACATTATCGGGTTCCTCCCCCGAAACTATATTTTTATTCCGTCACATCTTATGCACTTTGCTTGGAGCGTCGGTTTGTTTTTGTTTTTGTTTTGTTTGAATAAAATGGATCCTAGCATTCACTTTATGGGAGAGAGACACGCTCCGCTGTAGCATATGGACAAGTATGTCCTTAGGCTCTACTCATAGTATTCATGGCGAAGTTTCTTCCTCGTTAAATTGTTATATGGTTGGAATTGGAAAATACTACATGTAGTAACTCTAAAATGTCTTGGATAATTTGATACTTGGCAATTATTGTGCTCATGTTTAAGCTCTTGCATCATATACTTTGCACCCATTAATGAAGAAACACTTAGAGCTTGCTAATTTGGTTTGCATATTTGGTTTCTCTAGAGTCTAGATAACATCTAGTATTGAGTTTTGAACGACAAGGAAGACGGTGTAGAATCTTATAATGTTTACAATATGTCTTTTATGTGAGTTTTGCTGTACCGTTCATCCTTGTGTTTGTTTCAAATAACCTTGCTAGCCTAAACCTTGTATCGAGAGGGAATACTTCTCATGCATCCAAAATACTTGAGCCAACCACTATGCCATTTGTGTCCACCATACCTACCTACTACATGGTATTTATCCGCCATTCCAAAGTAAATTGCTTGAGTGCTACCTTTAAAATTCCATCATTCACCTTGATACGTCTCCAACGTATCGATAATTTCTTGTGTTCCATGCCACATTATTGATGTTATCTACATGTTTTATGCACACTTTATGTCATATTCGTGCATTTTCTGAAACTAACCTATTAACAAGATGCCGAAGTGCCGCTTCCGTTTTCTCGCTGTTTTTGGTTTCAGAAATCCTAGTAACGAAATATTCTCGAATCGGACGAAATCAACGCCCGAGTTCCTATTTTACCCGAAGCATCCGTAACACACGAGAACCGCCAGAGAAGAGGGGCAGGGCCACCAGCACCATACCCCGGCGCGGCCAAGGGGGCGCGCCCCTAGGGTGTGGGCCCCCTTCGACCTTCCCGCGCCGCCTCTTCGCCTATAAGAAGCCCCTCGGATCGAAAACCCCGAGACAATTGACGAAACCCACGAAAACCTTCCGGAGCCGCCGCCATCGCGAAGCCAAGATCCGGGGGACAGGATCTCTCGTTCCGGCACCCGCCGGAGCGGGGAAGTGCCCCCGGAAGGCTTCTCCATCGACACCGCTGCCATCTCCACCGCCATCTTCATCACCGCCGCTGCTCCCATGAGGGGGAGTAGTTCTCCATCGAGGCTCGGGGCTGTACCGGTAGCTATGTGGTTCATCTCTCTCCTATGTAGTTCAATACAATAATCTCATGAGCTGCCTTACATGATTGAGATTCATATGATGATGCTTGTAATCTAGATGTCATTATGCTAGTCAAGTGAGTTTTACCTATGTGATCTCCGGAGACTCCTAGTCCCACGTGTGTAAAGGTGACAGTGTGTGCACCGTGTGGGTCTCTTAGGCTAGATTTCATAGAATACTTACTCATTGAATGGCATAGTGAGGTGCTTATTTATATCTCTTTATGATTGCAGCATGTTGTATCACAATTTATCTATGTGCTACTCTAGTGATTTGTTATTAAAGTAGTTTATTCCTCCCGCATGTGTGCAAAGGTGACGATGCGTGCACCGTGTTAGTACTTGGTTTATGCTATGATCATGATCTCTTGTAGATTGCGAAATTAACTATTGCTATGATAATATTAATGTGATCTATTCCTCCTACATATGCATGAAGGTGACAGTGTGCATGCTATGCTAGTACTTGGTTTAGTCTATTGATCTATCTTACACTAAAGGTTACTAAAACATGAGCATTATTGTGGAGCTTGTTAACTCCGGCATTGAGGGTTCGTGTAATCCTACGCAATGTGTTCATCATCCAACAAAAGTGTAGAGTATGCATTTATCTATTCTGTTATGTGATCAATGTTGAGAGTGTCCACTAGTGAAAGTGTAATCCCTAGGCCTTGTTCCTAAATACCGCTGAGTTACTACCGCTTGTTTACTACCGCCGCGTTACTACTACTCGCGTTACTACCGCTTGTTTACCGTCCCGGCGGAGCACTTTTCTCGCCGTTGCTACTACTTATTCATACCACCTGTATTTCACTATCTCTTCGCCGAACTAGTGCACCTATTAGGTGTGTTGGGGACACAAGAGACTTCTTGCTTTGTGGTTGCAGGGTTGCATGAGAGGGATATCTTTGACCTCTTCCTCCCCGAGTTCGATAAACCTTGGGTATCCACTTAAGGGAAACTTGCTGCCGTTCTACAAACCTCTCGCTCTTGGAGGCCCAACACTGTCTACAAGAATAGAAGCTCCCGTAGACATCAAGCACTTTTCTGGCGCCGTTGCCGGGGAGGAAAGGTAAAAAGGCATTCATACTACGGTCTTAGGTAAAGTATTTTTCTGGCGCCGTCGTGTGTGTGCTCGAAGCTATTTCCTTTAGATCCTGCAATTGCATCTTGTTGTTTCTTGTATACACTAGTTTGGCATAATGTACAAGAGTGAGCTTCTTATTCTATTTCCTGATTTAAAACATGGATTGTTTGATGCGAAAATTAAAAAACCTATGAAATCTTATTTGCATGTCGGTAGTAATATTAGTATGAACGCTTTGAACACCATTGTTGATAATGATATAGAAAGTTCTAAGCTTGGGGAAGCTGGTTTTCATGATATTTTTAGTCCCCCAAGCATTGAGGAGAAAATTTTCTTTGATGATACTTTGCCTCCTATTTCTGATGATGATAATGATAGTGGTCTTTTTGCGCCACCTACTGCGGAGAGCAAATTTTGTTGTGATTATACTATGCCTCCTACACTTGATGAGAATAATAATGATAGCTACTTCGTTGAATTTGCTCCCACTATTACAAATAAAATTGACTATGCCTATGTGGAGAGTAATAATTTTATGCATGAGACTCATGATAAAAATGCTTTATGTGATAGTTATATTGTTGAGTTTGCTCATGATGCTACTGAAAGTTATTATGAGAGAGGAAAATATGGTTGTAGAAATTTTCATGTTACTAAAATGCCTCTCTATGTGCTGAAATTTTTGATGCTACACTTGTTTTATCTTCCTATGCTTGTTACTTTGCTCTTCATGAACTTGTTTATTTACAAGATTCCTATGCATAGGAAGCATGTTAGACTTAAATATGTTTTGAATTTTCCTCTTGATGCTCTCTTTTGCTTCAACTACTATTTCTTGCGAGTGCATCATAAAAACTGCTGAGCCCATCTTAATGGCTATAAAGAAAAGAACTTCTTGGGAGATAACCCATGTGTTATTTTGCTACAGTACTTTGTTTTATATTTGTGTCTTGAAATTTGTTTACTACTGTAGCAACCTCTCCTTATCTTAGTTTTGTGTTTTGTTGTGCCAAGTAAAGTCTTTGATAGTAAAGTAAGTACTAGATTTGGATTACTGCGCAGTAAACAGATTTCTTTGCTCGTCACGAATCTGGGTCTAATTCTCTGTAGGTAACTCAGAAAATTATGCCAATTTACGTGAGTGATCCTCAGATATGTACGCAACTTTCATTCAATTTGAGCATTTTCGTTTGAGCAAGTCTGGTGGCCTAATAAAATCCATATTTACGGACTGTTCTGTTTTGACAGATTCTGCCTTTTATTTCGCATTGCCTCTTTTGCTATGTTGGATGAATTTCTTTGATCCATTAATGTCCAGTAGCTTTATGCAATGTCCAGAAGTGTTAAGAATGATTGTGTCACCTCTGAACATGTTAATTTTTATTGTCCACTAACCCTCTAATGAGTTGTTTCGAGTTTGGTGTGGAGGAAGTTTTCAAGGGTCAAGAGAGGAGGATGATATACTATGATCAAGGAGAGTGAAAGCTCTAAGCTTGGGGATGCCCCGGTGGTTCATCCCTGCATATATCAAGAAGACTCAAGCGTCTAAGCTTGGGGATGCCCAAGGCATCCCCTTCTTCATCGATAAATTATCGGGTTCCTTCTCTTGAAACTATATTTTTATTCGGTCACATCTTATGTGCTTTACTTGGAGCGTCCGTGTGCTTTTGTTTTTGTTTTTGTTTGAATAAATTGGATTACATCATGCTTGTGTGGGAGAGAGACACGCTCCGCTGGTTCATATGAACACATGTGTTCTTAGCTCATAATATTCATGGCGAAGTTTCCTCTTCGTTAAATTGTTATATGGTTGGAATTGGAAAATGATACATGTAGTAATTTGCTATAATGTCTTGGGTAATGTGATACTTGGCAATTGTTGTGCTCATGTTTAAGCTCTTGCATCATATACTTTGCACCCATTAATGAAGAAATACATAGAGCATGCTAAAATTTGGTTTGCATAATTGGTCTCTCTAAGGTCTAGATAATTTCTAGTAAGGTGTTTGAACGACAAGGAAGACGATGTATAGTCTTATAATGCTTGTAATATGACCTTTATGTGAGTTTTGCTGTACTAGTTCATACTTGTGCTTGCTTCAAACAACCTTGCTAGCCTAAACCTTGTATCGAGAGGGAATACTTCTCATGCATCCAAAACCTTGAGCCAAACAACACCATGCCATTTGTGTCCACCATACCTACCTACTACATGGTATTTCCCGCCATTCCAAAGTAAATTGCTTGAGTGCTACCTTTAAACAATTCAAAATTTATCACCTCTGATTTGTGTCAATGTTTTATAGCTCATGAGGAAGTATGTGGTGTTTATCTTTCAATCTTGTTGGGCAACTTTCACCAATGGACTAGTGGCTTCATCCGCTTATCCAATAATTTTGCAAAAAGAGCCGGCAATGAGATTCCCAGTCCCAAATTAATTAACCAAAAATAGACACTCCTCCATGGTATGTGATTGTTGGACGGCACCCGAAGGATTCGGTTAGCCATGGCTTGTGTAAGCAAAGGTTGGGAGGAGTGTCATCATAATAAAACTAAAATAAAAGGGCACTCCTTCATGGTATGAGATTGTTGGCAGGCACCCGAGGATTCGGTTAGCCATGGTTTGTGAAAGAAAGGTTGGAAGGAGTGCCATCCAAAAAAATAAAATAAAATGGGAGCCGCTCTTTGAAGGTTTGTCTGGCAAGGGGGTTAGAGTACCCGCTACCATTCGTTGACAACAACATACACCTCTCAAAACTTTACTTTTATGCTCTCTTTATGTTTTCAAAATAAAAGCTCTAGCACAAATATAGCAATCGATGCTTTTCCTCTATGGAGGACCATTCTTTTACTTTCATTGTTGAGTCAGTTCACCTATTTCTCTCCATCTCAAGAAGCAAACACTTGTGTGAACTGTGCATTGATTCTTATATATTTGCATATTGCATTTGTTATATTGCTTTGCATTGACAATTATCCATGAGATATACATGTTATAAGTTGAAAGCAACCGCTGAAACTTCATCTTCCTTTGTGTTGCTTCAATACCTTTACTTTGAATTATTACTTTATGAGTTAACTCTTATGCAAGACTTATTGATGCTTGTCTTGAAGTGCTATTCATGAAAAGTCTTTGCTTTATGATACAGCTTGTTTACCCATGTCATATACATTGTTTTGATCGCTGCATTCACTACATATGCTTTACAAATAGTATGATCAAGTTTATGATGGCATGTCACTCCGTAAATTATCTTTGTTATCGTTTTACCTCGCTCGGGACGAGCGTAACTAAGCTTGGGGATGCCGATACGTCTCCAACGTATCGATAATTTCTTGTGTTCCATGCCACATTATTGATGTTATCTACATGTTTTATGCACACTTTATGTCATATTCGTGCATTTTCCGGAACTAACCTATTAACAAGATGCCGAAGTGCCGCTTCTCGTTTTCTCGCTGTTTTTGGTTTCGGAAATCCTAGTAACGAAATATTCTCGGAATCGGACGAAATCAACGCCCGTGTTCCTATTTTACCCGGAAGCATCCGGAACACACGAGAACCGCCGGAGAAGAGGGGCAGGGCCACCGCACCATACCCCGGCGCGGCCAAGGGGGGGGCCCCCCCCTAGGGTGTGGGCCCCCCTTCAACCTTCCTGCGCCGCCTCTTCGCCTATAAGAAGCCCCTGGATCAGAAAACCCCAGGACAATTGACGAAACCCACGAAAACCTTCCAGAGCCGCCGCCATCACGAAGCCAAGATCTGGGGGACAGGATCTCTGTTCCGGCACCCTGCCGGAGCGGGGAAGTGCCCCCGGAAGGCTTCTCCATCGACACCGCTGCCATCTCCACCGCCATCTTCATCACCGCTGCTGCTCCCATGAGGGGGAGTAGTTCTCCATCGAGGCTCGGGGCCGTACCGGTAGCTATGTGGTTCATCTCTCTCCTATGTAGTTCAATACAATAATCTCATGAGCTGCCTTACATGATTGAGATTCATATGATGATGCTTGTAATCTAGATGTCATTATGCTAGTCAAGTGAGTTTTACCTATGTGATCTCCGGAGACTCCTAGTCCCACGTGTGTAAAGGTGACAGTGTGTGCACCGTGTGGGTCTCTTAGGCTAGATTTCACGGAATACTTACTCATTGAATGGCATAGTGAGGTGCTTATTTATATCTCTTTATGATTGCAGCATGTTGTATCACAATTTATCTATGTGCTACTCTAGTGATTTGTTATTAAAGTAGTTTATTCCTCCCGCATGTGTGCAAAGGTGACAAGTGCGTGCACCGTGTTAGTACTTGGTTTATGCTATGATCATGATCTCTTGTAGATTGCGAAATTAACTATTGCTATGATAATATTAATGTGATCTATTCCTCCTACATATGCATGAAGGTGACAAGTGTGCATGCTATGCTAGTACTTGGTTTAGTCTCGTTGATCTATCTTACACTAAAGGTTACTAAAACATGAGCATTATTGTGGAGCTTGTTAACTCCGGCATTGAGGGTTCGTGTAATCCTACGCAATGTGTTCATCATCCAACAAAAGTGTAGAGTATGCATTTATCTATTCTGTTATGTGATCAATGTTGAGAGTGTCCACTAGTGAAAGTGTAATCCCTAGGCCTTGTTCCTAAATACCGCCGAGTTACTACCGCTTGTTTACTACCGCTTGTTTACTACCGTGCGTTACTACTACTCGCGTTACTACCGCTTGTTTACCGTCCCGGCGTAGCACTTTTCTCGCCGTTGCTACTACTTATTCATACCACCCGTATTTCACTATCTCTTCGCCGAACTAGTGCACCTATTAGGTGTGTTGGGGACACAAGAGACTTCTTGCTTTGTGGTTGCAGTGGTTGCATGAGAGGGATATCTTTGACCTCTTCCTCCCTGAGTTCGATAAACCTTGGGTATCCACTTAAGGGAAACTTGCTGCTGTTCTACAAACCTCTGCTCTTGGAGGCCCAACACTGTCTACAAGAATAGAAGCTCCCGTAGACATCACACCTTTGCAATATATAGCTCATGGGACAAATAGCTTAAAAACTATTGTGGTATTGAATATGTACTTATGCACCTTATCTCTTATTAAGTTGCTTGTTGTGCGATAACCATGTTTCTGGGGACACCATCAACTATCCTTTGTTGAATATCATGTGAGTTGCTATGCATGTCCGTCTTGTCTGAAGTAAGAGAGATCTACCACCTTAATGGTTGGAGCATGCATATTGTTAGAGAAGAACATTGGGCCGCTAACTAAAGCCATGAATCATGGTGGAAGTTTCAGTTTTGGACACATATCCTCAATCTCATATGAGAATAATAATTGTTGCCACATGCTTATGCATCAAAGAGGAGTCCATTATCTGTTGTCCATGTTGTCCCGGTATGGATGTCTAAGTTGAGAATAATCAAAAGCGAGAAATCCAAAATGCGAGCTTTCTCCTTAGACCTTTGTACATGCGGCATGGAGGTACCCCATTGTGACACTTGGTTAAAACATGTGCATTGCAAAGATCCGGTAGTCCAAGCTAATTAGGACAAGGTGCGGGCACTATTAGTATACTATGCATGAGGCTTGCAACTTGTAAGATATAACTTTCATAACTCATATGCTTTATTACTACCGTTGACAAAATTGTTTCATGTTTTCAAAATAAAACCCCTAGCACAAATATAGCAATCGATGCTTTCCTCTTTGAAGGACCATTCTTTTTACTTTTATGTTGAGTCAGTTCACCTATCTCTCTCCACCTCAAGAAGCAAACACTTGTGTGAACTATGCATTGATTCCTACATACTTGCATATTGTACTTGTTATATTACTCTATGTTGACAATTATCTATGAGATATACATGTTACAAGTTGAAAGCAACCGCTGAAACTTAATCTTCCTTTGTGTTGCTTCAATACCTTTACTTTGATTTATTGATTTATGAGTTGACTCTTATGCAAGACTTATTAATGCTTGTCTTGAAGTACTATTCATGAAAAGTCTTTGCTATATGATTCACTTGTTTACTCATGTCATTACCATTGTTTTGATCGCTGCATCCACTACATATGTTTACAAATAGTATGATCAAGGTTATGATGGCATGTCACTTCAGAAATTATCTTTGTTATCGTTTTACCTGCTCGGGACGAGCGGAACTAAGCTTGGGGATGCTTGATACGTCTCCGACGTATCGATAATTTCTTATGTTCTATGCCATATTATTGATGATACCTACATGTTTTATGCACACTTTATGTCATATTCGTGCATTTTCCGGAACTAACCTATTAACAAGATGCCGAAGTGCCGTTGTCTGTTTTCTGCTGTTTTTGGTTTCGAAATCCTAGTAACGAAATATTCTCGGAATTGGACGAAATCAAGACCCGGGGGCCTATTTTGCCACGAACCTTCCGGAAGACCGAAGAGCATACGAAGTGGGGCCACGAGGTGGCGACACCACAAGGCGGCGCGGCCAAGGGGGGCCCGCGCCGCCCTATGGTGTGGGCCCTCGTCGGCCCTCCGACTCGCCCTTCCGCCTACTTAAAGCCTCCGTCGCGAAACCCCTGATGCGAAAAACCACGATACGGAAAACCTTCCAGAGACGCCGCCACCGCCAATCCCATCTCGGGGGATTCTGGAGATCTCCTCCGGCACCCTGTCGGAGAGGGGATTCATCTCCCAGAGGACTCTACGCCGCCATGGTCGCCTCCGGAGTGATGAGTGAGTAGTTCACCCCCGGACTATGGGTCCATAGCAGTAGCTAGATGGTTGTCTTCTCCTCATTGTGCTTTATTGTTGGATCTTGTGAGCTGCCTAACATGATCAAGATCATCTATCCGTAATACTCTATGTTGTGTTTGTCGGGATCCGATGGATAGAGAATACCATGTTATGTTAATTATCAAGTTATTGCATATGTGTTGTTTATGATCTTGCATGCTCTCCGTTATTAGTAGAGGCTCGGCCAAGTTGATGCTAGTAACTCCAAGAGGGAGTATTTATGCTCGATAGTGGGTTCATGCCCGCATTGACACCGGGACGAGTGATGAGAAAGTTCTAAGGTTGTGTTGTGCTGTTGCCACTAGGGATAAAACATTGATGCTATGTCCGAGGATGTAGTTATTGATTACATTACGCACCATACTTAATGCAATTGTCTCGTTGTTAGCAACTTAATACCGGAGGGGTTCGGACGATAACCTCGAAGGTGGACTTTTTAGGCATAGATGCGGTTGGATGGCGGTCTATGTACTTTGTCGTAATGCCCAATTAAATCTCACTATACTTATCATGACATGTATGTGCATTGTTATGCTCTCTCTATTTGTCAATTGCCCGACCGTAATTTGTTCACCCAACATGCTTTTATCTTATGGGAGAGACACCTCTAGTGAACTGTGGACCCCGGTCCATTCTTTTAATACCGAAATACAAATTTGCTTGCAATACTTGTTTTTACTTGTTTTCTCTGCAAACAATCATCTTCCACACAATTCGGTTAATCCTTTGTTACGGCAAGCCGGTGAGATTGACAACCTCACCGTTTCGTTGGGGCAAAGTACTTTGGTTGTGTTGTGCAGGTTCCACGTTGGCGCCGGAATCCCTGGTGTTGCGCCGCACTACATCCCGCCGCCATCAACCTTCAACGTGCTTCTTGGCTCCTCCTGGTTCGATAAACCTTGGTTTCTTTCTGGGGGAAAACTTGCTGCTGTGCGCATCATACCTTCCTCTTGGGGTTGCCCAACGAACGTGTGAAATACACGCCATCAAATACCAATTTCCTGGGCCTTCAACCTGCATGAGCTAGCTTTCCTTTCAAGCATCTTCGCATGTTTCAGTTTATTTGCATGGGAACAGTGGTCTACCATGCCATTTATTTATTCACGGCTGCTCTCCTATTGTTGGCAGCTGTTATCAGTGAATTATTTCTCTTCCAGATGATGAGCATTTCGTATGATTTGAACGCCTTGAGATATGAATATGTAATGCGCACATTTTCTGCACCAACTTTATTAATTGTATTACGGTTTAGCTCATAAATTTGGAGTAGCTTTTTTTTTACATGTCACAGTTTAGACTCATAAATTTATTGGAGTATTTATTATGAACTTATATTTACTTTGTGCCCCAGTTTATACTCATGAGGGTTGGAGTATTTTTTTTATATGACACAATTTAGACTCATAAGCTATTGAAGTAATTATTATGAACTTATATATACTTTGTGCCCCAGTTTATACTCATGAGGGTTGGGGTATTTTTTTTTATATGACACAGTTTAGACTCATAAGCTATTGGAGTAATTATTATGAACTTATATATACTTTGTGCCCCAGTTTATACTCATGAGGGTTGGAGTATTTTCATATGACACAGTTTAGACTCATAAGCTATTGGAGTATTTATTATGATTTTTTTTGTGCCCCAGTTTATACTCATGAGGGTTGGAGTAAGTTTTTGGAGTATATATTATAAATTTATATTTTTTCTGCCCCGGTTTATACTCATGAGGGTTGGAGTATTTTTCATTTATATTTTATTTTGAATTTTGCAATCAGTTTAGACTCGTGAATGCTAGGAGTAATTTTTTTGGATTTTGCAATCAGTTTAGACTCGTGAATGCTAGGAGTAATTTTTTTGGATTTTGCAATCAGTTTAGACTCGTGAATGCTAGGAGTAATTTTGACTTATATTTTTATTTATTTATTTTGCAATCAGTTTAGACTCGTGAATGCTAGGAGTGATTTTGACTTATATTTTTTATTTATTTATTTTGCAATCAGTTTAGACTCGTGAATGCTAGGAGTGAATTCTTTTTGTATTTACTCAAGCGTAGTAACGCTTAAGGAATTTCCCATTTACTGGGGACGGGGAATATGTGCCGTCTGGCGAGATGATTTGGTATGCGCCGCTAGAATAAACTTCTTTTATGACGAAGGGACCCTCCCATTTAGGTCCAAATTTTCCTTTCATTTGCCGCGTGATATTCATAGGACGAATGACAGCGAGCACTAAGTCTCCTTGTTTAAATGACCTTCTTTTGACGCGCTTGTCGAAGGCCCGAGACATTCTTGCTTGATATGCTTCTAAATTTTGTAAAGCGTGAAGTCGTTTCCCTTCAAGTCTTTCTAATTCATCAAGACGTAGCTTTATCGATTCGTCTTCCGATAATTTTTCATGAGTAGCGACTCTTAGTGAAGTGATTTGTACTTCTAAAGGTAGAACCGCTTCTCCTCCAAACACTAGGGAGTATGGTGTCATTCCCGTAGGTGTGCGGGTTGTGGTCCTGTATGCCCACAATGCTTCGAGCAATTTTTCATGCCACTCGCGTTTATTTTTAGACACAACTTTCTTTAGCAATTTGCAGAGGGTTTTATTGAAGGCCTCTGCTTGCCCATTAGCGGCTGGATTATATGCGGTAGAATAATTATGAATTATCTTAAATTTTGAGCATAGTTTATCTACTTGTTTGTTTTTAAATGGGGTTCCATTATCAGACATGATCCGTGCAGGAACACCGAAACGATATATGAGTTGTGTTCTTATGAAATGTTCTACATTCTCCGCTTTATCCTCTTTTAGTGGTGTAAGCTCTGCCCACTTGGAGAAATAATCGATCGCGGCCAGAATGAACTTGTGGCCTTTAGACGGCGGTGGATGAATTGGCCCTACTATATCCATCCCCCACATTTCAAAAGGCCATGACATGTTTGTTGCATGTAACGGCTCGTGCGGTTGATGTATAAAATCACCGTGCACTTGACACTCATGACATCTCTTTGCAAATTTAACGGCGTCATCGAACATAGTGGGCCAGTAGTATCCTAAATGCCTCAATTGATAGTGTGTTTTAGGACCCGATTGGTGCGAACCGCATATTCCAGCATGCAATTCATTTAAGGCCTCCATAATTTCATTTCCGGCAAGGCAACGCAACAATATGCCGTCATGAGAACGCCTATAAAGCGTGTCATTGATGCATGTATAATGGATTGATCTTTTGCGAATTCTAGACCGCTCGCTAGTATCCATAGGTAAGTATCCATGAAGTAGATATTCTAGGAACGGGGCTCGCCAATCCCCTATCTCAATCTCACATATGTCGGCTGTCATCACTGAAGATGTCGTCGCTTCTTCTTCCTCAGCAAATATGGGTAGTATTCTTCGCTCTTCTACATGTACGTCCATTGTTTCATGTAAGTTTAGTGACATACTAGCAGCTAGACCAGCTAAGGCATCCGCCTTTTCATTTTGATTCCTTACTATATGCTGCATTTTTAGATCAGCAAATATAGCCATGAGTTCTTTAGCCCTTTTGAAATATGGCAGCAACTCTTGTTTCTTCACCATGTAAGTTCCCGTAGCTGATTAATTACTAACCGTGAGTCTCCATAAACGAGAGTGTATCGAGTCCCATGTTTATAGCTATCTCAAGACCGATGATAAGAGCTTCATATTCAGCTGAATTATTTGATATTGCTGATGTTAGAGTGAACGAATATGGGATCACTCCTTCACTAGGCGTAATGAACACAACTCCGGCACCTGCCCCGCATCGTCGACTTGCTCCATCGAAGTACATTTGCCATGTTGAATTAGTAACCGATGTGGCAAACACATCTTCATCTGGTAAGTCATCCTCTATGGGAAAATCATCTGGGATCGGATGTGCCGCAAGGAAGTCAGCCAAAGCTTGGCCTTTTATGGCCTTTTGAGGTACGTATGTGATGTCAAATTGGGACAAAAACATTGCCCATTTAGCTAATCTCCCTGAGAGCACCATTTTATTTAAGATATATCTGAGAGGATCTGCTCTTGATACCAAATGCACTCGTGTGTTCTAACATGTAATGTCGCAGTTTTTGTGCGGCGAAAACCAATGCGAGACATATTTTTTCCATATCCGGATAATTGCACTCAGCTCCTACTAAGGTACGACTAAGATAATACAGAGACATCTCTTTCCCTGCATCGTTATTTTGGGCTAAGAGAGCGCCTAGCGAAGTAGGCATAGCAGCAGTATAAAGGATCAACGGTCGATCCTTCACTGGCGCACCTAGCACAGGGGGGTTTATCAAATATTTCTTAATTTCCAAGAATGCATTTTGGCATGCTTGATCCCATTCGAACGGGACTCCCTTTTTCATCGGTCGTGAGAAAGGTTTGCATCTCCCAGACAAATTTGAAATAAACCTTCTTATGTATGCTAAGTGGCCCTGTAGACTCTTTAATTTTTTGAGGTTCACGGGTGGTGGCATTTTAACAATTGCTTGTACTTTGCTTGGGTCAATTTGAATGCCCTTCTTTGTAACTATAAACCCCAGAAATTTACCTGAAGATACCCCGAAAGCACATTTCATTGGGTTCATCTTTAGGTTATGTTGCCTAAGGCGTTCGAACACTATAGCGAGATGCTTTAGGTGATCTTGTTCATGCTTTGATTTTACAACAATGTCGTCTATATAACATTCAACAATATCGTATAGCAGCCCGTCGAGGATGACTATCATGGCTCGCTGATACGTAGCTCCCGTATTTTTTAACCCAAAAGGCATAACTTTATAACAGAATATACCTTTAGGCGTGTGGAACGCTGTTAATTCTTCATCTTCCGGCGCCATTTTTATCTGATTATAACCAGAATATCCGTCCATGAAAGAGAATATTTCATGCCCCATAGTAGCATCAACTAATATTTCAGAAATAGGAATCGGGAAATCATCTTTGGGACATGCTTTATTTAAATCCCTGAAATCTACACATACATGAGTCTGACCGTTTTTCTTTTTGACAGGTACAATACTAGAGACCCATATGGGGTATTTGACTTCTCTAATAAAACCTGCAGCTATTAGCTTGTCTACTTCAGCCTCTATTTTTGGGAGTATTTCCGGGCGATACTTTCGTTGTGCTTGTTTCACCGGTGCAACGTCGTCTTGGATGGCAAGGCGATGGACAGCTACTTCCGGGTTTAGTCCGGGCATTTCTTCATAAGTCCAGGCAAACACATCCCTATTTGCACAAAGAAGTTCATAGTATTTTTTCTTGTTTTCTTCGGAGAGATGTTTACTAATAAAAATTGGACGAGGATCATCAGTCGTACCAATATTTATTTCTTCCAAGTCATCGACAGTGGACTGGTTGCCATCTTCCATTTGTGGAGCTGCTTCCGTCATGTCCATAAATTCAGTTGAAGCCATGCATACTTGGTATCCTATCCCATGTTTCTTTTTTTCTAAGACTTGGTCTTCATGTAGAGCTTCGCGTTGTTCCGGGGATAACACCTTTTCGAATGGCGCTAGCTGCCCGCGGCCATCACATAGGGACGGGCCGGCGGCAACGTCATAACCCATTTGATGCATCATATACAAGACTTTGTTATCATACAAAGAAATGGGTATAGATTCGTCATCTTTGTTTAACATGGATATGTTCGCCACATTTTTATTTTTAGTTCCGCTGGTGCTTGAACCGAGCGGCTCTTTTCGGGACTGTTTTATTCTATATTGTACTAAAGGAGGCAAAGGAGTTGGAAATTAGTACCTTTCGTGTCACGTGATTTATCTATGACACGAAATATTGGGTCACCCTCTTTCCTTTGTCTGCTTGGTATGTATTGGTACGTCTTCTTTCTTGATGAGGAGTCTGCAACCATTTTTTTGCGATATTTGCCTCAGGTAAAGACACTAACTTTGGTTTCTTCACCTTATCAATAGGCTCGAAATAAAACTTTGCGTCAGCATAGAATGATTCAGCAATTGTGAATGGCTTTTTATCAGCAAATATACGGACTGTTTCTCCTGTATGATCCGTATATTTGATACACTGATGGAGTGTAGATGGTACGACATGATTGTCGTGCAACCAAGGACGCCCAAGTAAGGCATTATATGAGGTAGCTGCATCAATGACATGAAACTTCACATACGTGGATAGTGTATCCAATTTCAGAACCAATGAAATGGTTCCCATGCCTCTTGTCCTGATTGGTTAAAACCATGTATCACCACATTAGACTTGTTCAAATCTCTCTTGAAATATCCAATCTTATTAAGTGTACGCAGTGGTAGTAGATTTATAGCTGATCCACCATCTATCATTATGCGATTTGTTGGCAAGACATCAATCTCACCGTACATGAGCAGAGGTCGGTTATGCTTCTTTGAGCCTAACAGTCTGTCCTCATCTGTGAAGGTCATATTTAGAACTTCAGATTCTTCTACCTCGGTTTGAGAAACTTCTACTCTGTAATCTTCAGGAAACGTGAGTGCCGTGACGAGGGCTTTCCGCATATCAGATGAAAGACACAAAGCATCATACACAGATAACATGGCTGGTATTTTCGTCAAATGTGCGATTACATCATACTTTACTGGCACCCTACATGCGAGGTCGGTCGAATCATTCGGAACCGCATCCTTACTTTTTGGTTCCTTCCTAGGTGGGGGATGAGGGTCTGCTAGTTGGCGACCTGATCTAAGATGAACCCGATCAACTTCTAATGGTTCTTCTTCAGGAAAACAAAGAGACTCATCTTCATCCTCGAACACACCAATAGTGAGAACGTTGAATTCTTCACTAGGGACCTTCATGCGCTTCGTGGTGTGCTGATATATCTTTGGTGCGAAGCGCAGAGGAGGAGCTTCTTCCATCACTCGGGGTAGTACACGACGTTTTGACCGCCGCTGCCCCCGATCTTCGGGTCCTCGAGAAGCGGAGAAGCCGAGCCATGCACCATGGTTGCAGGGTATGTTAGCCTCTCTTTTATGCTGATCCTGGGCTTCCGAATGGCCTGGAATGATCATAGGAGAATATCCATATTCCAATATCAGTACTTTATCATTGTAAGTTGCTCTCATATTTGAAGAAGCACAACTCACCGAACCATCTTGAAGGGTGGCGACATTAGTAACTAATGTACGCGTCCACGTCATAGAGACAGATAGTATATAAATTTAAAGTTGCGCGAATGTAAATCACAACAAATCAAGAATTGCGAGTACTTTATTTCCAGAACTCTTACATATGCATAAAAGAACTGTTAATTACATCTCCGAAGAGAAAACCCCTGATTAAGAATTCCAACATTTCTAATATAAAGGATTACATCACATGACTATTACAAAAGATAAAATAGAAAATCTAAGTCCTCGCTGTCGTCGACGCCGCCGTGCTTGGGGGAGCATTTAATCTTCTTTGAATTATCACATGATTTCATATTGTTTGTTTGGTGAAATATGTGTCATATTTTTTACTTGTACTAATATTAGAAGTACAAGGAATAAGCATGCATCAAATACAATTTTATTTAATCGGCTTATATGGAATATATTGTTCAATTATTTGTAAGGTCATTTGCTTCTTAGTTAGCCGACTAAAGTTGTATCTAACATTGTGTGTGCAGTTTTGGCCATATATATGTACGACACATTTTTTTCTACATGCATGGAGCGAGCTGGATGCATCCGGATTTTCATATCTTCATTAGTACTAATGTATAGCACTGGTACTCATATTCCATGGACACGGGTATGCATAGTTTAATTCTCAGCCTTTTTTATATGAGAATATATGAGAAATGTAAGTTAATGATCACATCTTGGATTAACCTACATGCATTTTGTTACTTGATTTTGGCCATACGTGCATGTTGGGGCATGCAAGCGGAAATATATGGAGGCTGCTTATCTACTTTTGGGCAGGTTTATAGCAGCGTGGTGATTTTCATACTTGCCCTTTTAGAGCATTAAAGCTCTTGTAAAGGATTTTCTTTCATTTCATTCTAGACTAGATCCATCTATTTGAAAGACTTGGCTAGCTAGACTTTGTGGTAAGTTTTAAACTATACCAAGATTTAATATTTGGCATTTTAAAGCTTTTTAGCTTGTGTCAATATGACCAAACCAAAGGCGTAATTTAGTAGCATTTTAATTTAGAGCACCTTGGCTTGTGTCAATGTGACCAAACCAAGAGCGTGTTTTTTATTGTATATATGTAGATTTATAGCACTTTGGTTTGTGTCAATGTGACCAAACCAAAAGCCAATATATATTGCCTTTGGAGGGTATTGGTTTAAAGCTACTTGGTTCATGTCCATGTGACCAAACCGAGCGCTTGATATTTTTTACCAGTATTTGATTTTATAGCAACTTGTTTTGTGTCAATGTGACCAAAACAAGAGCCAAATATTTAATATGATACGAATTTAAGCAACTTGGCTTATGTCAATATGACCAAAACAAGCGGAAAATTTTATTGCCATGTGGATATTGATTTAAAGCGACTTGGTTTGAGTCAATATAACAAGACCAAGAGCTATATTTTCATGATTATATGGATTTAAAGAAACTTGGCTTGTGTCAATGTGACCAAACCAAGAGCAATTATTTAGTAGTATGTATATTTAGAGCAACTTATTTTGTGTCAATGTGACCAAAACAAGGGCCAATTGTTTCATGATTATATGGATTTAAAGCAACTTGGATTGTGTCAATGTGACCAAACCAAGAGCAGTGATTTAGTAGTAAGTGTTTTTAGAGCAACTTGTCTTGTGTCAATGTGACCAAAACAAGCGCCAATTATTTCATGATTATATGGATTTAAAGCAACTTGGATTGTGTCAATGTGACCAAAACAAGAGCATGATTTTAGTAACATATGTATTTTGAGCAACTTAGTTTGTGTCAATGTAACCAAACCAAGAGCTATTTGTTTCACGATTATATGGATTTAAAGCAAGTTGGTTTGTGTCAATATGACCAAACCAAGAGCAGCGATTTAGTAGTATGTATTTTTAGAGCAACTTGTTTTGTGTCAATGTGACCAAAACAAGAACCAATAGTTTTAGGATCATAGAAAGAACGCAATATGAGAGGCAATAATTTAGGAAGAGAAATCCCTAGTTTGTGTCAATGTGACCAAACTAGCGATTAGGGAGAGAAACTCCATGGCGTGTGTCAATGTGACCAGCCAAGGAGAGCAGGCAAGAATCACATTCTCACCTTCAAGCTGATGTCCTCCGAGTCTTCCCTGCGTGTGCAGGAGCAGCAGCAGCCGGCCGGCCGACGGCCGAGCAGCAGCGACGTATGCGCGCGTATATGAGCAAGCTGTGAGCCGATGAATTCAGCGATGGATTTCTGGGTGTATAATGCAGCGACGGAACGATGAGCCGGGGAATATGGCGTCTACGCGGGGAATCGGCAATATGGAGTCTCTGGGGAGGCTAGCGAGCGGGGGATTATTTGGAGCGATCGATCTGTCCTCGTATTTATAGACGGAGCCGATGACAGTTCCATCCTCGACGCGGAGAGACGCTCCCACGATCAGAACGTGGAACGTGGGGCAGCGGTTCTACGCTCGGCTGATCGTTCGAGCCTGATGTCGTGCATATCACGGAATGCTGAGTGCTGAGTGCTGACCGATCGAGTCGGATCGTAACTCCTCCATGGTACAACATTCTGGTCAATTTGATTGGGCTGCTACCGTACATGCATGTGGGTCATGGGCCTGATAATCACTTGTTATATTATTTTAATGAGTTAATTGTGCGTGGTGCCGCCAAATCCATGCATGCACGTCATTAGGTGCCGCACTTAGCTTTTCTGGTTCATATGATGCATATGACATCTGAGCTAGCTACTTAGTTAATAAACCTTTAAGCTTTAGCAACCATGCTCTCTATGCATGTACCTTGCAAAATTCCCTTTTTGATGAAACACTTTACATACATGATTCGTTATTTATTTAATTTAACGTAACTATATTTTATAGTGTTATCGTGACAAGGCCGATTTTTATCACGCGCAAGGTCGAATACTTCAGAATTTAGCGTCGCTCCTGGAGTTTGAATTTAGTTTAGAAATTCAGCGTCGCTCGCGGAGTTTTGAATTTAGGTCAATATTAAACTGTCGTCGTCAATGGCGACATAACTTATATTATTCTTTTTTTAGGAAAGACCCCATTTTGTTTAGAATTAATTTATTTAAAATGTCGTATTTCATAACCATCAGCTACTTTAATATGACACGACTGTATTTCACAAGGTTTTTCTGAGCGATTCTGATGTATTTTATCCCGCGGTGAAATACTTATTTTCACCTACAACTTTGTAAATTTGGTCAATATTAGACCACCGTAGTTGGAGACGGTGCAATGTCTAAAAAAAGGATTTTATATTTTATTTATAAGAAAGTCTCATTTTGAGGATTTAATTATTTAACCATATATTTTTTTTTATCTGAGACAAAATCGGTGTCAACAGATTGAGCTAGAGATAGCAACCCTACCGTGGATCAACTTGACCGCCGGTGCGTCTCGAGAAGAACGACGGGGAGGGGAAGCTTCTTCTTCGCACGAGCGGGACGGGGAGGGGAAGCTCTTCGCACGGACGGGGATAAGTTGTGTAGCGGTGGGTGGGGGGTCATGCGGCCGGGCCGCCCGGTAGGTGGTGTTTAATGGAGTTGCCTGTGTAATTTTCCGTGCACAAGGTTGAGGAATAGGCGGTTCCCTTTGCCGCGCGCACAATTCAAACTATCCCGCCCATGTAGTTTAAATTCGCCCTATTTTCGTTAAATCGACATAAAGTCATGTGAGTGGGTGGAAATTAGCAAAGTTGCTTGAAAAATAGTAAAACTCTGGAATTATCCTTTAAATATGCTCTACTTCCTGTGAAAATCGGGGTGTGGAGGCATGTTGAGCTGTTTTATTTGTACCTTCTTCATTAAAACTCCCATTTTATGCACTTTGGATGGAAAGAAATCATTTGTACATAAGTTTTGACAACGCCATTTGCAAACATTAATTTTTTTACATGCCAAGATGCACCCATCCACCAAATATGAGGCAAAAGTTTATCACAATCTAGATATATATGTATAATTAGTGAGGGACCCCTTTTGATTTTGTGCAATTTCCACTAATTAGCTAGAGAGAAGGGGTCAGTTAATTAGGCCATGTTATGGGCTATGTGTTTTAGATTAGGGTTGTGTGGATTCAAATACAACTTCTATATTTGTGTGCTATGATTAATCAAAACTAGACCGATCGACTGCGCACACATTATTAGAGGCACATGCCTTTGCGCACAAAGTGCATGTGTGTGTTGTTGGCCACCAACGAGAGAGCGGCGAGAGAGCGATTGAAATCTCCAAATTTAACACATATATAAGCATACATGGTTAGGCCATGCATGCATATTTATTATATATATTGTGAGGCAAATAAATTAAAGTACATGTGTATATATATAAGTGTGTTTCTTGGCCACCAACGATATATAGATCGAGAGAGAGAGATTGAAATATATATATCCCTAAGAATATCTTCAAACATGCATTGAAATATATGCACGAATGATATGCAAGGTATGCCATGCGCACATGCACACTAATTATATATATTATGAGACAACTTAATCAAATGTGTTTTCATTAGAGATCGAGAACTTGTCAAAAATCAAGTTAATTAATTTATCAGCGCTAATTAGTTAATTGGTCGCCTACTTGATGAGCAATTAAGTGTCGTTGGCCTATATATATATATATATATATGTGTGTAGGGTTTAATTAGGGTTTAGGGTTTAGGGTTAGCTATCTAGGGTTTTAGGGTTAGGGTTTACGGTCTAGGGTCTAGGGTTTAGGGTTTAGTGTTTAGGGTGTTTAGGGTGTACATTTAGGGTTTATGGTCTAAGGTTTAGGGTCTAGTGTTTAGGGTGTTTAGGGTGTACGTTTAGGGTATAATTAGGGATTAGGGATTAGGGTTTTAGGGTTTAAGGTTTAGGAATCAACGATCGAGTGCACACACACATTATTAGAGGCACCCGCGCCTTTGCGCATAAAGTGCATGCGTATATATATAAGTGTGTTTCTTGGCCACCAACGATATATAGATCACGATAACAGAGAGATTTAAATATATATATATATATCCCCAAGAATATGTTCAAAAATATATTGAAATATATGCACGAATCAAGTTAATTAATTTATCAGCGCTAATTAGTTGGTCGCCTGCTTGATGCGCAATTAAGTGTTGTTGGCCTATATATGTAGGGTTTAGGGTTTAGGGTTAGCTAGGGGTTAGGGTTAGGGTTTAGGGTTTAGGGTTTAGTGTTTAGGGTTTAGGGTTTAGGGCTTTAGGGTTTAGTGTTTAGGGTGTTTAAGGGGGTGTATGTTTAGGGTATAATTAGGGATTAGGGATTAGGGTTTTAGGGTTTAAGATTTAGGATCATCGATCGAGTGGACACACACATTATTAGAGAGGCACCCGCGCCTTTGCGCATAAAGTGCATGCGTATATATAAGTGTGTTTTTTGGCCACCAACGATATATATATATAGATCGAGAGAGAAAGAGATTGAACTATATATATTTATCCCCAAGAATATGTTCAGATATATATTGAAATATATGCACGAATGATATGTGCAAGGTATGCCATGCGCTCATGCACACTAATTATATATATATTATGAGGCAACTTAATCAAATGTGTTTTCATTCGAGAGAACTTGTCAAGATTCAAGTTAATTAATTTATCGGCGCTAATTAGTTGGTCGCTTGCTTGATGCGCAATTAAGTGTCGTTGGCCTATATATATATATATATATATATATATATATATATATATATATATATATATATATATATATATGTAGGGTTTAATTAGGGTTTAGGGTTTAGGATTAACTAGCTAGGGTTTTAGGGTTAGGGTTAGGGTTAAGGTTAATTAATTAGGGTTTAGGGTCTAGGGTTTAGGGTTTAGGGTTTGGGGTTTGGGGTTTAGTGTTTAGGGTTTAGGGTCTAGGGTTAGGGTTTAGGGTTTAGGGTGTAGTGTTTAGGGTTTAGGGTTTAGGGTTTAGTGTTTAGGGTGTTAATTTAGGGTGTACGTTTAGGGTATAATTAGGGAT
>NW_025901239.1:0-19389 GCF_022539505.1 Lolium rigidum
AAAACAGCGAGAAAACGGAGACGGCACTTCGGCATCTTGTTAATAGGTTAGTTCCGAGAAAATGCACGAATATGACATAAAGTGTGCATAAAACATGTAGGTATCATCAATAATATGGCATATAACATAAGAAATTATCGATACGTCGGAGACGTATCAAGCATCCCCAAGCTTAGTTACGCTCGTCCCGAGCGAGGTAAAAACGATAACAAAGATAATTTCTGAAGTGATATGCCATCATAACCTTGATCATACTATTTGTAAACATATGTAGTGAATGCAGCGATCAAAACAATGGTAATGACATGAGTAAACAAGTGAATCATAAAGCAAAGACTTTTCATGAATAGTACTTCAAGACAAGCATCAATAAGTCTTGCATAAGAGTTAACTCATAAAGCAATAAATCAAAGTAAAGGTATTGAAGCAACACAAAGGAAGATTAAGTTTCAGCGGTTGCTTTCAACTTGTAACATGTATATCTCATGGATAATTGTCAACATACAGTAATATAACAAGTACAATATGCAAGTATGTAAGAATCAATGCACAGTTCACACAAGTGTTTGCTTCTTGAGGTGGAGAGAGATAGGTGAACTGACTCAACATAAAAGGTAAAAGAATGGTCCTTCAAAGAGGAAAGGTGCTTGAGCTTTTATTTTGAAAACATGAAACAATTTTGTCAACGGTAGTAATAAAGCATATGAGTTATGTACATTATATCTTACAAGTTGCAAGTCTCATGCATAGTATACTAATAGTGCCCGCACCTTGTCCTAATTAACTTGGACTACTGGATCTTTGCAATGCACATGTTTTGACCAAGTGTCACAATGGGGTACCTCCATGTCGCTCTGTACAAAGGTCTAAGGAGAAAGCTCGCATTTTGGATTTCTCGCTTTTGATTATTCTCAACTTAGACATCCATGCCGGGACAACATGGACAACAGATAATGGACTCCTCTTTAATGCATAAGCATGTGGCAACAATTATTATTCTCATATGAGATTGAGGATATATGTCCAACACTGAAACTTCCACCATGAATCATGGCTTTAGTTAGCGGCCCAAAGTTCTTCTCTAACAATATGCATGCTCCAACTATGAAGGTGGTAGATCTCTCTTGCTTCAGACAAGACGGACATGCATAGCAACTCACATGATATCCAACAAAGAATAGTTGATGGCGTCCCCAGAAAACATGGTTATCGCACAACAAGCAACTTAATAAGAGATAAAGTGCATAAGTACATATTCAATACCACAATAGTTTTTAAGCTATTTGTCCCATGAGCTATATATTGCAAAGGTGAATGATGGAATTTTAAAGGTAGCACTCAAGCAATTTACTTTGGAATGGCTGATAAATACCATGTAGTAGGTAGGTATGGTGGACACAAATGGCATAGTGGTTGGCTCAAGTATTTGGGATGCATGAGAAGTATTCCCTCTCGATACAAGGTTTAGGCTAGCAAGGTTATTTGAAACAAACACAAGGATGAACGGTACAGCAAAACTCACATAAAAGACATATTGTAAACATTATAAGACTCCACACCGTCTTCCTTGTTGTTCAAAACTCAATACTAGATATTATCTAGACTCTAGAGAAACCAAATATGCAAACCAAATTAGCAAGCTCTAAGTGTTTCTTCATTAATGGGTGCAAAGTATATGATGCAAGAGCTTAAACATGAGCACAACAATTGCCAAGTATCACATTATCCAAGACATTATAGCAATTTACTACATGTATCATTTTCCAATTCCAACAATATAACAAATTAACGAAGAAGAAACTTCGCCATGAAAATTAAAAGCTAAGAACACATGTGTTCATATGAACCAGCGGAGCGTGTCTCTCTCCCACACAAGCATTTATTCAAACAAAAACAAAAACAAAAGCACACAGACGCTCCAAGTAAAGTACATAAGATGTGGCCGAATAAAAATATAGTTTCAAGAGAAGGAACCTGATAATTTGTCGATGAAGAAGGGAATGCCTTGGGCATCCCCAAGCTTAGACGCTTGAGTCTTCTTAGAATATGCAGGGGTGAACCACCGGGGCATCCCCAAGCTTAGAGCTTTCACTCTCCTTGATCATAGTATATCATCCTCCTCTCTTGACCCTTGAAAACTTCCTCCACACCAAACTCGAAACAAACTCATTAGAGGGTTAGTGCATAATCAAAAACTCACATGTTCAGAGGTGACACAATCATTCTTAACACTTCTGGACATTGCTCAAAGCTACTGGAAGGTAATGGAACAAAGAAATCCACCCAACACAGCGAAAGAAGCAACGCGAAATAAAAGGCAGAATCTGTCAAAACAGAACAGTCCGTAAAGACGAATTTTAAAAGGGAACCAGACTTGCTCAAATGAAAATGCCCAAATTGAATGAAAGTTGCGTACATATCTGGGGATCACTCACGTAAATTTGCATAATTTTCTGAGTTACCTACAGAGAATTAGACCCAGATTCGTGACAGCAAAGAAATCTGGAACTGCGCAGTAATCCAAATCTAGTATTTACTTTACTATCAAAGACTTTACTTGGCACAACAAAACATAAAACTAAGATAAGGAGAGGTTGCTACAGTAGTAAACAACTTCCAAGACACAAATATAAAACAAAATACTGTAGCAAAATAACACATGGGTTATCTCCCAAGAAGTTCTTTCTTTATAGCCGTTAAGATGGGCTCAGCAGTTTTAATGAGGCACTTATAAGAAATAGTATTTGAAGCAAAAGAGAGCACCAAGAGGCAAATTCAAAACACATTTAAGTCTAACATGCTTCCTATGAAGAGGCATCTTGTACACAAATGAATTCATGAAGAACAAAGTGACAAGCATAAGAGGATAAAACAAAAGTAACTTCAAGATTCTCAACATAAAGAGGGGAAACTTAATATTATTGAAATGCATATAACCATATTTTCCTCTCTCATAATAACTTTCAGTAGCATCATTGATGAAATCCACAATATACCCATCACTTAAAACATTCTTATCATGGTTCATATGCATAGAAGTATCATTAAATTTGGCATAAGAAGAGTTATTCTCATTAATAGTAATTGGAGTAAGATTATTATCAAGAATTTGAACATGGTAAACAAATTGCATATTAAGGGAATTTTTTTTAGTAATCCAATCATGACTATGAAAAGTTTCATAAGGATAGTTAGAACTTATATCATAGCATTCTTTATAATAATCATCAGAGATCGGGGGCACAGTGTCATCATAGGAAATAGAATAGTTATCTTCCACAGTCGGTTTGTCTGTGTCCACACCATCATTGTTATTAGAAGGAGATGTATCAAGAACATAATGACCAGTAGCTAAAGGATTTTCAAACACCTCTTCCCCAAGCTTAGAGCTTTCTATATCATTATGGGAGGAAGCATGCATAGTACTGACACTATGGCAATTATTATCATCATTTTCAGAATTAGTTTCCCAGAGATTTGTAATATCAAAAGTAGTGTGCTCATTCAAATCATGATCACTAATGTATGTAAAGGGCATAGGAAGATCATCGTATTCAGATTCATTGTCACAATAATCATTAGGAGCAACATACTTACGGTTACCTAGCATTATCTCATTCACGCGGGGATACGCCGTTACCTCTTTCTTTTTATTCTCCTTCTTCTTCTTCTTCGTTCCCTTCTTCTTCTTCTTCTCTTCCTTCTCCTCGTTCCCTTTTTTAGGAGGAAGAGGCTTGAAGGGTGGCTTGTCCTCATAACCTGATTTACTTTCAGAAACAATAGAAGAAACTTGGGAGGATCCCTCCTTTTCATTAATTAGTTGAAAACACACAGCGGTCCTATCATATTTTGGCAAGGTGTCATCTTCTAAAATATTTTGTATGTAAGTATTTGTATGGCTATTATCAATGCAATAAGAAAAACACCCATGCAGGACATCATCAATATCAAGATCACTCATATGTAACAAGGAGATTTTTCTCGATAGTTCTTCACACCCCAAAAATAAAGTAAGTTCATCATGCTGATTAGGAGTAATTTCATCATCACAATACAAATTTGCAGCACTCATTGGGTTCAAATTATCATTGGAGGAGCATTGAAAATTAAAATGACCCACTTCATGGCAAACTTCACAAATAAAAGGATAGAGGGCACAAACTTTTTTACCAAGATCATCTAGAGCCCTAAACCACTTTCTAGTTTTTTCATTAGCATGATGGATACAGTATTCATCTTTGATTTGATTAATTCCACAAGGTCTATGTATTCCACAAAAATTAACATGCTTATAGGAAATAACATTCTTAGGAGTTTGAGCATGCTCATTACAATAATTAACAACAATTTCATTCTTCATGCAAGCCTCTTTAAAAGGTTCATGATACTTATCAAAATTCTTTTTAGGCAATTCAAAATGAGAAGCAAAGGCTTTATAAAGATTTGCAGCAACTTGAGAGTCAAGACCATAAGTAGCACTCATATTTCGAAATTTATCGGTATCCATAAAAGTTTCAATGCATTCATAATCATAATTTATACCGACTCTTTACCTTTGTCGTTCTCCCAATCTTCAGCGTTCTCCTTAATCCGATCAAGAAGGTCCCTTTTAAACTCTTCTTTGTTGCGCGTGAATGATCCGGAACAAGTAGCATCCAGCAAGGTCTTATCTTGAAAAGAAAGTCTTGCATAGAAATTATCAATAATGATATTACCCGGAAGCTCATGATTGGGGCATTTGAGCATTAAAGACTTCAATCTCTCCCATGCTTGGGCAATACTCTCTCCATCATGAGGCCAGAAATTATATATTCGGTTTCGGTCTTTGTGAATTTCACTTGGAGGATAGAATTTAGAATAAAATAGATGCACAATATCCTTCCAATCAAGAGAATGCTCATCTTTTAGCAGTTTATGCCAATGCGCCGCTTTACCAGACAACGACATAGAGAATAATTTCTTCTTCACTTCATCCATAGAGATACCTGCACACTTGAATAACCCGCATAATTCATGCAAAAACAGTAAATGATCTCCAGGATGCGGTTCCATCCCCTTCATAGCGGTTATCCATAACACGTTCAATAATTTTCATAGGTATTTTATATGGAGTACTTTCGGTAGGTGCATTTAAAATATCACAAGCATCATTAGAGTTATCGCATATGGGAGATAAAGTATTATCGAGCAAATTTTCTCACCTGAAGATGGGAAGCTAAAAAGATCACAAAAACTAGCTTCCCCAAGCTTAGACTTCTCCATAGCATTAGCAGTAATTGCATTCATACTAATAACATCGCTACTATCATGCAAATGAGGTTCCATTGGTTTTTTAATGTTTGCACCAAACAATTCTAAATCAGGAAAAAGATTAAAAAGCTCACTAAATTTTTTGTTGTTTTCCATTATGCCTAACTAGTGTAAACAAGAAACAAAAAGGTGCAATTGCAGGATCTAAAGGAAATATCTTCGAGCACAAACACAATGGCGCCAGAAAAGTACTGTTACCTGGAACCGGAGTATGAGTGCCTTTTTACCTTTCCTCCCCGGCAACGGCGCCGGAAAAGTGCTTGATGTCTACGGGAGCTTCTATTCTTGTAGACAGTGTTGGGCCTCCAAGAGCAGAGGTTTGTAGAACAGCAGCAAGTTTCCCTTAAGTGGATTACCCAAGGTTTATCGAACTCAGGGAGGAAGAGGTCAAAGATATCCCTCGCATGCAACCCTGCAACCACAAAGCAAGAAGTCTCTTGTGTCCCCAACACACCTAATAGGTGCACTAGTTCGGCGAAGAGATAGTGAAATATAGGTGGTATGAATAAGTAGTGGCAACGACACGTAAAAGTGCTTTGCCCGGGACGGTAAACAAGCGGTAGTAACGCAGCGAGTAGTAACGCGATAGAAACGAGTAAACAAGCAACGATAGCGGTATTTAGGAACAAGGCCTAGGGATTACACTTTCACTAGTGGACACTCTCAACATTGATCACGGAACGGAATAGATAAATGCATACTCTACACTTTTGTTGGATGATGAACACATTGCGTAGGATTACACGAACCCTCAATGCCGGAGTTAACAAGCTCCACAATAATGCTCATATTTTAGTAACCTTTAGTGTAAGATAGATCAACGAGACTAAACCAAGTACTAGCATAGCATGCACTCTGTAACCTTCATGCATATGTAGGAGGAATAGATCACATCAATATTATCATAGCAATAGTTAACTTCGCAATCTACAAGAGATCATGATCATAGCATAAACCAAGTACTAACACGGTGCACACACTGTTACCTTTGCACACGTGCGGGAGGAATAGAACTACTTTAATAACTTTGCTAGAGTAGCACATAGAATAGTGGTGATACAAAACTCATATGAATCTCAATCATGTAAAGCAGCTCATGAGATTATTGTATTGAGGTACATGGGAGAGAGATGAACCACATAGCTACGGCGGAGCCCTCGGCCCTCGGGGGTGGATTACTCCCTCCTCATCATGGAGGCAGCGATGGCGGTGAAGATGGCGGTGAAGACGGCGGTGGAGACGGCTCCGGGGCAATTCCCCGTCCCGGCAGGGTGCCGGAGCGAGAGTTCTGTCCCCCGAATTGGAGTTTCGCGATGTGGCGGCGCCCCTGGAGTCTTTCTGGAGTTTCGTCAAAAGTTATCGAAGTTTTAGGTCACGACGGCTTAAATAGGCGAAGAATCGGAGTCGGAGGGGCCACGGGGTGGTGCCACCATAGGGGGGCGCCCCCTTGGGCCGCGCGGCCGGGTGGTGTGGGCCCCCCGGCACCCCTCCGACTCTTCTCCGGTGCTCCGGAAGCTTCGGGAATTATAAGAACCCGGGTCTTGATTTCGTCCGATTCCGAGAATATTTCGTTACTAGGATTTCGAAACCAAAAACAGCGAGAAAACGAGAAGCGGCACTTCGGCATCTTGTTAATAGGTTAGTTCCAGAAAATGCACGAATATGACATAAAGTGTGCATAAAACATGTAGGTATCATCAATAATATGGCATAGAACATAAGAAATTATCGATACGTCGGAGACGTATCAAGGTGGCGCACGCTTTCCACCAGGCGTGCCTCGACAGGCTTAACATCCAGCACGGCTTCGTGCAACCGGCAAACGCCGCTCCAGCTAAGATCCAAAAATACTCCGGTGAGCATATCACTCCAGAGTAGAACAATCCAATTTCTAGTACTGTAGAAGTACTTTATTAGTGCACAAACCTGGAGAAATTAAAGGTGTGTTCTTTGTGTGTGATGTAAATCTAAAAATTTGAAGGTTCTAGCAAAAACATTTCTTCACAAATATTCGATGTGTTTGCTTGGCCTTATCTATATATCCGGTGAGCATATATGGATGCCAAATCCTTTACAAACTTAGGGCTCCTTTGATTCATAGGAATATGAAGAGTGTAGGAATAGGAAAGGTGTAGGATTGGAATGTCATGCCAAGTTGAATCCTATAGGAATATGGTGTGTCTTTGATTGTAGCAAAGGAATTTTTCCATGAGGTATGAGCTAATGCTTTTTTCCTATAGGATTTGTACTACAAGATTCCTATAGGAATAATTCCTATAGGATATGTTCCTATGAATCAAATGACTTGTATAGAAATTTTCCTATAGGATCCAATTCCTACATAATTCCTATATCAATCCTATGAATCAAAGGAGCCCTATATTTTTTAAGAGATCGATGTGCATGCATCTATCTCGCCATGGTAAATTAATGAAACAAGTTGCATATTTGCCAGAATTCCAAACTTCGTGAGCAGTATAGAGATCGAGACCTTAATTAATTATTATGGGTAGGATGCATGCATGCATGGCCATTTTCTAGGGTTTTAAAGGATACTAGAGCTTTTCTAGGTTAATTTGCAACTATATGTATATTTGTTTTCTAGTTCTGGGTTGATCATTAAACTCAACATTGAGTTGTAGATTATGTGAAATTAGTACATGCCATAAAATATAGTAATTTTTTATGTACCCTACGAGGCAGTACGTGTGGTGTACCCTTAATTATTAAGGGCTCCTTTGATTCAAAGGATTTGCATAGGAATTGTGTAGGATTTGGTTCCTATGGGAAAATTTCCTATACATGTTGTTTGATTCATAGGAACATAGCCTATAGGAAAAATTCCTATAGGAATCTTGTAGTGTAATTCCTATAGGAAAAAAGCATTAGCTCATACCTCATGGAAAAATTCCTTTGCTACAATCAAACAAACTTCATCTTCCTATAGGATTCAAGTAGACATGTCATTCCAATCCTATACCTTTCCTATTCCTATGTTTTTCCTATCCTTCAAATCAAAGGAGCCCTAATTGGTAGACATGTACCGTTGGCATGTTTGAAGAAAATTTGAATTTGGAAGAAGTTTTTTAAGTAAAATTAACGCAAGCACAAAATCATGTGTGATGGTGAAATTTCTAGAACAAATTAATACAAACCTAGTAATATGAGTTTGTTTGGCTTTCTGCCCACAAGTGAGTATTGTGCGCATGTACTTTGATGCAAAATCCCGCCATACAAAACTTTTTAGTTATCATATGACCTCAAGTTTGGAAGAGATCGTATTTTAAGCAACTTCACAAACAAGAGATTCTAACAATTATATGCATGCATGAAAGAATGATTTCCCTTTTTTATTACTTTACAAAAATGGCTAGATGTGTGTTATTTGTGAAGGAGGGCTACCAAATTTTAACAGTTGCACATTATTGTCATAATTCCACCTTTTGGAAGCAGTAGGGTAGACATGCTTTCCGCTTGGTAGGATGTGTTAGTGCCATCAATTTTGTAGATATAGGTTCAAGGATTTGTTCATCTTAATCTGCAACTATGTATGGATTTTTAAGCTTTTGCCTAGTAATTAAACTCATAATTGAAATAATGTAGGTTATTTAACTACATACATGCCATAAATTCTGACGGGAAATACTTGGACGTGCCTTGCGAGGGTGGTAACAAACAAGAACACAATGACCAAACTTCAAATGCCAATCCACCCACCAAGCTATACGATTGGCATGTACAATCGATCGACTCCTTCTAATCAAATTTGAATACAATAGAAGAAGTTTAAATTTTATTCAAAATGAGATCAACTTGTGCATTGAGTCATCCTTTGTTATTTATTTGCTTGTAAAAATAGAAACATAGGCATATGAATGTATTCGAAACACTTCACTTTTCAACGGGGAAGGGACCCGAAGGTCCCAGAAAAACAAAAAAAGATTACAATAGTAGTACTCCTTTGAGAAGGCAATAGAAGAAGGATCCTCGAAGAGCCAAATGCTTTTATTATCCACGACTGTTCGGCTCTTTTCCTTCTCGTGTAAGCTATCGCGCAATGATTATACTAATGGTCGGATGGTAGTACAACCATTTTCGCAAACTTCTGCGCCCTTCATCATGTCAGCATCGTATCCCAGTGTGCAAGCAGTCTGCTCGAATGAAATACTCCTAAGTACGTACGGTATTCCCTCCAAAGACACACCACACACGGTATTCCCTCCAAAGACGCACCGTCGCCCCGATCTGCTCGAATGAAATACTCCAAAATACTTCTGCGCCCTTCGTCATGTCAGCATCGTATCCCAGTGTGCAAGCAGTCTGCTCGAATGAAATACTCCTAAGTACGTACGGTATTCCCTCCAAAGACACACCACACACGGTATTCCCTCCAAAGACGCACCGTCGCCCCGATCTGCTCGAATGAAATACTCCAAAATACTTCGCGCCCTTCGTCATGTCGGCATCGTATCCCGGTGTGCAAGCGAGTCTCCTATGAAATGGATACGACATTTTGTTGAAAAGTGTCGGTGCATGCTATATACCACACTAGTATGAGAGTTTTTACAGCATTATTCCGATTTCCACAGAATGCATTAAATTTGGACGCGATGCCACACTGACAAGAGTGGTTTAAACAAGGCCATTATTTTTATTATGTTATATTACTACAATACTCCAAGGTAGCACTAGTAGCCTTTGGTTGTACTCTGTCGGTCGCGCTGTAATATCCCAGGTAATGGGGTTACAAAATAGAGGAAACAGATGTGTGCATTGCATTCATGCATAGAAAATCCGGGGAATTTTCGCGCTTTAAAGTAAAACAGATCCACGATAGCGAAGTTTCACTTGACCTTGGTGGAATTGAAGTAGCTCATCAAGTCAAGTCCTATAAACCTCAATGTGACTTTGCCAAAACTTTGTTTTGGGTAGAGATGATTTGATCCAAGGGGTTAGATCAAATGGAACTAATAATCAACACAACAACACTTTACTCAATGATCAATTGCTTGATCTTATAAAAGATTATAATATGATAATTCTTGTCACAACATCTGAACATCCATTTAATTGGAACTCAAATAACAATAATTAGGAGTAACTATTCCTAACTTATCTTTTCCATGTCTTAAACTAATCCATGCTCTTATTATAAACCCTTTGATATCCATTCTACTTTAATCTTGGAAACAAGACAAGAAGATCCACTCCAGAAATAGATATTCTTCTCCATTCCAAATTATTACACATCAAACCTAGAAAGGTGAGAGTTCTATTATAATTATTAGATAAGCACTAACAAACCTTGAGCTAAACCTTGGAGATACATCCAAGTATTCAAATCATCATATTCAAGAGGAACCCTAGATTATTACTCAAGTCATTCCCAAATGAGAGAGACCATTAATACTAATCCAAGCTTTACCTATTTAAGAAAAAAAGACAACCTTTGAACTAAAGTATTAGGTTGTAAACCATTTCCTTTGGAGTGGTGGGATAACCTATTATCACATGGAATAATACCATATCCATGAATTGAAATACAATGTAATCTACTGAGTAACCATAGAAGTCACATCTTAGAAAGTATAATAGTAGTGCTATACCTTAATTTCTCAAGCCAATGTTTGATCATGGAAGTGAGAACCCCATTCAATGAGAGGTCCTTAGGAGGCCAAACCTTGATCATCATAAATTGAGTGATGATCATAAACCCTATGAACTTGAGGTAGAGATATTAAGAACAAGTTGATCATGCCTAATCCATGATCATGTTCTTGAGGCATGTGAGGATAAGTTAAACCCTAATAGTATAAATAGATATCATTCACCACATGAAATTATAAGGAGATCAATAATAAACAACCCTAGGCTTAGATCCCCAACCTTAACTTGTGAACCACTTGGTGATCACAGGTATAATTCTACCACATCTATATTACATTCATTCCTCAACTAAGGACATAAGAAAACCTTGGAGTTAAACTCTATACTTTTTATGATGAGAAACCATATATCCATATGACCAAAGTTGAATATAAAAAGAACTATAACCAATGTAGTTACTTAAATGATAAATTGAGGTTAACTATAGAAGCCAATTGGTAGAAGATAAAACTTATTCTCAAGTCCTTAGTAACTAAAGGAGAACAGAAACAATTAAGCAAGTAACCATATTACCTTGGTTAGGAGAGATTAAAACCTAGCGAGATGCAATATGATGCCATCTCACTTCTACAAACTAGAATTAAATCTCAACCCTAGTTTGAGTATCACTTGGGTGATCACAACTAAACCCTAAACTACAATTAAGTTCCAATCCATGTATCATTAGATAAATAGCAATATAATCCTACAAGTGCACTCTAATTAAATCCTGTATTTAATTATGGAACATAAGATGAATCTAGTGTTAAGTCTTATATTTGAAACTAAATGGGTAGCTAACAACCACTTATTTCCATATATCAAAACAACCATGATGGAACACTACCTACCCTAGATCCTTTCAATAATAATAACAGTGTTAACTTTACAAGGGAATTGTAATAGAAATCATAAAACCCTAATAGATGGTTGCTCACATAAAATCATATATGAACAACCAACTTCTCAAAACAAGATAACAAGTCCTAATGATAACTTCTGAAATCCTTTGAGTTGGAATTATCAACTCTAATACTTCAAACAGATTGATCCACAAGAAAAACATAAAAATAAAATAAGGATATAAATTCATGCTTATTTGCTATTTTGAATAAAACACAAGTATGTAATATAATTCAATATAAAATACTTGTTTCAAATGGAATAGGGGTGTAATAGTCATTACGCAACATCCAAATGGAATTAACATATAAAACACCTACAAATACAACAGAATTCAAATATGAATTTAAATGGGCAAAAGTAAAAACAGAAAAAGAAATGGAAAAAGAAAAGAGGAGAGAGGTAGAAGAGAAGGGCGTGTGTGCGACCGATGGAAGGGTCGGGTCCGGTCTACTACACCTGACTCGACCAGGTTGGGCCGGACTTAATTGGCCAGGCCATTGGACCAATCCACCAGGCCATTTGGTCTATTTTTTTTTCCTTTTCTTTTCCTATTAAATTTTTATCATTTAAAATTAATTAAATAACAACTAATAATTAAAAGTGAGTATCATAAAAGTACCTCTATAATAATAATATAAAACAAATACTTTGAAATCAAAGGAACAACAATTTGAATTTTCCTCTAAATTTTAGAGGACTAATTTAAATCTTAAACTATTAAGACCTAAATACTAAACATATAATTTTCTTATTTCTATTTTTTTTACATAAAGAAAATATTAAATATTACTTTGCATTAAGAGGCCATATAAAACAACAAATGTTTGTAAATGGTTATGATAAATCTTATGAAAATCCTAAATTGATCATTACTTCCACTATTATTTAAAACCCTAAATAATAATTATCTTAATTATTGAATCTTTAAAAATAGTAAAATGCCAAATTCAATCTTATGTTTATTTTAAATTGATTAATAACTTCAACATTATCATAAAATTATTAACCTAAGAACTATATGGTAATTAGGAAACCCTAATTCCTTATTGAATAAAATTACAACCCTATCACTTCATGTGAAACCCTAAAACCCTAAATTCATTAGGAACCCTAGCTCTATTATTATATGTCAACCCTAATTTGCCACTAAACCTAAACCCTAGGTTATAGTATGTTATCTTATTACCTTCTTTACATTCATGAATCCATAATTAGCAACTAAATGCATGTTCATGTCCTTATAAAATAATAGAGGTCCTATCACTACTAAATTAGTATTTCATGATCTCACCCAAATAAAACCAGATGACCTAGTAGAATCAACCAAGTGTAAACCCTAGTTCTTATTACCAAGGCCATCATCCTAAGTATCCATATTTAGCATCACACCTTTGTGATGAATCCTCATAGCAACCATACCCAATATTGAGCATCATATACCATACTCCACTAAACCCTACTAGTGTTAGATACTTATGAACCATCATACCTAGAAGCCAACTATTCATTACTTAGTGGATCCAATAGCAAACCTAGACAACCTCAACCCTAGTTGATATACTTCTTAGTACTTAAGAAGTATGTTCTTCAAAAGTTATTCTTTTTAAGAAAATAAAGAATAGCCATCAACCCTGCCTAATAGGACCTATACACCCTAGCTAACTGTCACCAGTAAGATATAACCAACCATGGTAGCAACCATTTATAACCATTGCTTAAGTTGATTATACTTAAGTAAAACCATACAAGCCCTAGCTACCGATGAATTCAACTTTGTTGTGATCCATCCCATCCTTACTCCAGAAATTATTTGGAACCCAGAGAAAACCATAGAACTTCATAACCCGAATTATTATACTTGTTCTTTATTAAAGAACCTGTTCTTAAAAAGTTATTCTTTTAAAGTATATAACAAGTAATCATTAACATTGCACTATAGGACTTAAAATTGACAACTCCTCTTTAACTATTATACAACTACTATTCCTTGGTGTATATGATTGTTATTGCGCATTATACCAATTGTCTATGATTCTAAGACAACAAAACACTAATAAGAACTTTGTTTGTGGAATCACTCTAAAAGTGAACACACCCTAAACAAATCATTTCAACTCACTAATCCTAAATCATCGGGGTTAGGTCACGCTTAAAACGATTGCATCTCATACTTAAGCATTATTGCATCCTTGCCAATCTTTTAAACATCGTCCTTACCGGACGATGATGCTATTTCAGAATCTGGAGTTATTGCGTATCGAAGACCTTGCCTGCATAATCTTGCTCATGTCATTTGAGTATCTTTATCAAATTACTTGCAACGTACTATGATTATCACTATTGCATAAAAACCAAAACCACTATTTTCATAACTATGAATATGACTATGTGGTGGGCAATGGAACCATGGATTGTGTTGATATGGTGGAGGTTCCATTGCAAGGGTTTATATCCATCTAGGATTAAACAACAAATGTCGCCGGTGATTCTTGTGCCGTAATACCCGTGTTAACCATAAGATCCGGAGTGGGACGGAATAGTCAATTGTATTTCCACCTCTTGTACATCAACGGATGCGCTTTACCGTAGACCCTTGATCCAAGAGAGGACAAGTGGTACCCTTGATCCAAGAGAGGACAAGTGGTAGGGTGGGGGTCCCGATAAAGTCCCCACGGTAATTGCGGTCTATGATGGGTTGCGGCTGCCTGGCGAAGGAGTTCATGGTAGAGACCTGAGACTGTTGTCGTGGTCGGGGTCCGTCCCTAAGGGGTGTAAGTGGACCGACGAGGACCCAGGGTCGGAGTTTGCAACAACGGGTGGGTGTATGAGGCAGCGGAGGAATATGATTGGCTATGACCTTATACCGGGCCTCACACCAAAGGAAGTGTGGACGGGTCATTCCCGGTTGGCACCAAGGTTAAGATCTCTTATGGGTAAAGCAACACACCTCTGCGAGTGTAATGAATCGTGACTGTCACTCCCTTGTTCCGGGATATGGAACTACGAACGCGGCCGGAAAGGAGCTCCATGAAGTTCTAGTAAACCGGTGAAGGCTGACGGACATAGTTCTTCCGAATAAAAACAACCTTTTGAAGAAATGGTTATGAAAACTTGCATTGGTATTAGACTTTACGGTCTAATGTCGTAGCTAGTGCATTAAACACCTCTTTCCTATAATGAACTTGTTGAGTACGCTCGTACTCATCCCACTCTTAAATCCCCGCTTAGATATGGAGGCATCGAAGGAGGATCTACAGTGCAACTCGAAGGCCGAGGAGTCAACAACTACTTCACGAGACAGGACCCTGTCAGAGGAGCCAGATACCACATCCAACAAGGAGAAAGCCTAGTTTAGCCATAGAAGGGAACTAGCTTCCTAAACCTAGCTCCTATTTAGCTAGAGTCTATTCTTAACCTCTGTAGTTAGTGAAGTACTCTACAAATAGAGTTCGTGATAAGACTAGACTACGAGTCGTTCTTCTGGAGTTATCTGCAGTTTTACCTCATTGTAATAGGAGGCTGTGCTGATCTTATGTAATAGAGTCAATGTTGTAATTCTATAGACATACCTTGGACCCGCATATGTTTCTGTTGTACCACTCTGAGCGATATAATACTAGTGGAACGGTGTTTCATTGGTGTTATATCAGACTTGTATACTACACCATGCAGTGGTATGTCGGGTCACCACACGCGCTGCCTCATTCGACCAGACTTTATTCTTCTTCTCATATATATATACAAAATACTGTCTGCCGAGGTTCGATGACCGCACTGTCGCCCCTCTCCGCGCCGCCGTCTTGGGCCGCGCCACCATTCTCCCCGCCGAGTTCTCCCCCTCCCCGACGCACCACCGTCAAGCACCACCGGACCGATCTTCGCGGTATGTACATCTCCAACCTCCGGCGAGTACGAGAGGTTCATCGGTCATTGTGTTCGATATAACCTTAATTTGGGGATTGCAATGTGAGTAACTTACTGGGTTTTCTAGGAAATGAAAACGGCGTCGCTCGATGCCTACCACTGCGTCGGCGGATACATGGAAAGCGGAGACGGATGCTCTGCATGCATCGGCGGAGACATGTAAAGCGGATGCGGATGCGGATGCGGAGGCAAAGGCGAAGGCGGTGGCTAGGACGGGCCCGGGCGCTGTGGCGCTGGCAAATGCTCGTATCGAAGCTGCATTTTGTTGGAAAGTCTTGGCGCGTGCTTCGAGAGTTTTGGCGGCGCAGCCGGGAGAACCGTCGGAGGCTTCGAAGCTGGCTGCTTTGAACGCGTCGAGAGCTTGGATGGTGACTTCATCTAAGGCGGCGCTTGTTGCATATGATCGTGACTCGTCAACCCCTTTGTAAGTTCTACCTTCCCCAAGCTGCAATGAGGTTAGATGCTGGTGGATTGGGTTTTTGCCCAAACCGGACGTGATGATGCATTGAGATGTTTTTGTATTTTTGATGATGCATTCTGCTTCTTTTGTAATTTGGGTGATTCATTATGCTTTTTAGGTAGTAATTTTTCGATGCACTCACCTCTTCGAGAATTTTTCATGGTTTTTTTTGTTTTTTCTGTCAACCTAGCTAATGCTCTCTGTTGTTTAGCCAAAAGTTGGATGATGCATTGTAATGTTTACATATATTTTACTCTGATGATTTCTTTTTGCTCTTTTAGCCTATTAGGTAATTTTTCCGATTCCATGAGCAGTGTGGGAAATTTCGATGAAGAATTTTCTTGTCAACTTAGATGATGTATTGTGCTTGTTTACATTTTATTACCTATATCAAAGCTAACCCCATCGATGTTACCACGGCGTTTTGGGTCTGTAGAGGTCTCTTTTTCCTCCAATCGTGTTGACACGTTAGCAATTATTACTTGTATATGCGAGATTGCCTTCCGTTGGTGCGTCCTATTTTTGTGGTGTTTTTTTTTTGCAAATTAAGGGCTTCATTGATTATGCAACAGGATTACAATTGCATTGTCCTGTTTACAATATTTTGATTTTGTTGATGCATTGTGCTTGTTCACATTATTTTGATTTTCTTGATGCATTGTCCTGTTTACATTATTTTTATTTTCTTTGGTGCATTGTGCTTGTTTACACTATTTTGATTTCTGTTGATGCACCGTGCGGTTTAGGAAACTTTGATGATGAATTAGATGATGCATTTTGCTTGCTTAGTCAAATTAGATGTTGCATTTTGTTTTAAAAAATAGATGATGCGAGTGTCTTGTTTACATAATTTTGACGATGCATCATGCGATTTGCATAATCCTACCGGCTTCGGTCGAAGGACACCCACAACAATCAACGATCTGCACTGGAGATGTAGTCTCTCGGATTCTTGTCGGGCTTCCTCCCCATCCAACACCGCTTACTAGCTGCATCAGGCACCAAGAAAGCATGGAGGCAATGTATGGGAAGCAATTATTTCAGAAAGCTAACTGTGTCACACAATGGAGGAAACCCGTTGCTAGGGTTTTTCACCAACAACTCCGAGGACAATCGATTCATCACAGAGCATGATCTTCACCCGGCCATCTTGAAGATGCTGGCAATCCCGTCTCAAGTGAACGGTCCCAAAATCTATGTCCTGGGATGCCGCGATGGTATGGTGCTACTCCATTCTAATGTATCCGGTGGGTATATATCAGTCTGGGATCCAATTAGGCAAGTTCTCACGGCGATACCAGAACCACCATTGTGGCGCAATCACACAATTGAAAGCAGCGGCTCAATTCTACGTTCGAGAAACAACTCTGAACCGTTTACACATTGTGGCAAGTTCTCGGTTGTTTGGATAACAACTAAACGTTACGATGCACAGGCTCATATCTACTCACCAGATTCAAAAGATTGGGAGTTTCTAGCTCGATCAACTCCGATGCTATCAGAGATTGACCGTAGACCGGCAACTCTCATAGGGGGTATTTTGTACTGGCCAACGAAGTCTAGATATATCATTGAGCTTGACCATGCAAAGAAGGCTCTGAAATATATTCAGTGCCCTCATGAGACGCATGATATATTCATGCTTAACATTCACATCTTCAAGGGACATAATGGAGATGTTGCCCTTGCTTGTTATAAGAGACTTCACCCTACAAACTTGGGCCAGTACAAGATCATCAACGAGGCGATCACGAGTCATGGACATGTCATATAAATTTTGAATTGGATACTTTTTTTGGCCTTGACACATCATTTCCATACAATTGGAAACATGCGATAAGGTTACTCGCGTATTTGAGGACAAAAATGAGCTGGTTGTACGGGCAAAGGAGGGAGTATTCCAATTAGATATGAGCAAGCGGCGGTGGAGAAAGTACAATTCTGCTAGACGTTGGTGCACTTTACATCCCTACTCGGTTAGACCGGGTTAGTCATTCATATGTAACCTTTGCATTCATTTACATATGACTTTTGCTTGATCAATTTGTTCATTTCCGACGGTAACCGACCTGATCCGAGTGCAACATCAAGGACACGAAAAAGAACGCACTGTCAGGAACCCATCTAATTCAAAGTTCAACATCCATAAGAGAAAAGGAAGTCGCATATGAAGGAGCAAGGCTTGTTTGGGCAAGAAGTGATAGCCCAGCTTTTGTTTGGTCTGATGTCTTTTAGTTTTCGTTATGGTGGAAATGTCGTCTGCACCATTTGTTTGTACTTGCAGCTCCATAGTGCTAGTTGCTAGTACGTTGGCGCTGTCCTACGTCTGCTTGTTTTGGGGGCACAAATATGCCACGAAACCTTTGTTTTATGTGATCAAACGGTCATCTCTGCATGTATATGTTCGGGTTCTGATGAAACCTTTTTTGTGATCTGTACATATATTTGAGTCAGTCTGTGTTTTGTTTTATGATGGGCAGGAGTATTTGTTTTACTACACCATTGCTTATCCGAATTGTATTACTCACTGAAGGAGATATGCCCTAGAGGCAATAATAAAGTGGTTATTATTTATATCTTTATGTTTATGATAAATGTTTATATATCATGCTATAATTGTATTAACCGAAACATTAGTACATGTGTGATATGTAGACAAACAAAGAGTCCCTAGTATGCCTCTTAACTAGCTTGTTGATTAATGGATGATTAGTTTCATAATCATGAACATTGGATGTTATTAATAACAAGGTTATATCATTGTATGAATGATGTAATGGACACACCCAATTAAGCGTAGCATAAGATCTCGTCATTAAGTTATTTGCTATAAGCTTTCGATACATAGTTACCTAGTCCTTATGACCATGAGATCATGTAAATCACTTATACCGGAAAGGTACTTTGATTACATCAAACGCCCTCTGCGTAAATGGGTGGTTATAAAGGTGGGATTAAGTATCCGGAAAGTATGAGTTGAGGCATATGGATCAACGGTGGGATTTGTCCATCCCGATGACGGATAGATATACTCCGGGCCCTCTCGGTGGAATGTCGTCTAATGTCTTGCAAGCATATGAATAAGTTCATAAGAGACCACATACCACGGTACGAGTAAAGAGTACTTGTCGGGGAGACGAGGT
>NW_025901240.1:0-23162 GCF_022539505.1 Lolium rigidum
CACAAATCCAACCTATAAGCACCTTCAGGATATTGAGCTGACCTGTCTTGAGATTTATGAAGTCTACTATGTTCTCCAGATTTAGCAGCTTACATGGGTTTTTAACGTAGGTTCGATGGCGCAAATGACATAACAAATTACCTCGACATACCACAAATTTGTGAACGTTCAGTTTAAAAAATATACATATTTGGTTGTATAGTTCTTTTTTTTTTTTTTGAAGCTCAACTGTGGATTTCCCCACTGTATATGTTTGATTTTATTTATATAGTTTTAAAAGGTCTACAAAATAGAACAGTTGCTTGAGACGAGCAACAGAAAAACAAGGCCCTAGGCCCAAAGAAAAAGAGAAAACTATCTAAAATCTTCCACCCAAGAAACTATGACATGATAAGATTTCGTGTTTGTTTTGTAAACTAGAAGGGCAAACTGATCTTTAAACCTCTCTCGACATCTGGGAGGAGCAGCCTTGAAGATAAAATCATTGCGGGTGATCCATATAGACCAGGTAACCAACATTATCAGCTCCATAAAGAAGGTTTGGAGATAGCAAGCTTAAGACTAGACAAGGTCTCTTGAAGGTCAAACTGTCCAGAAACAGGAGGAACCCAAAGAGGGCAGAGATATTACCAACACAACACAACAAAGAGGTGTTGAAGGTTACATAGTTCTTACACTCATCATTTTCCATCTAAAGAGGTAATACCCAACGGGTAGTTCCACAAAGGCGAAAACAGCCCACAAGATCAGGGAGGCCCATGGTCTACGTAAGGTTGCTCCTCCTTGATGGGTATATACGATATAAGACCTAGGCCATCTTACGCATACTTTTCAGAATCCTGATTCTACTATGCGATTCTACGACTTTACAACCCAAATTAAGTGTAACGATTTAAGTGTAAAATCTACGATTTTACGATTCTAAAAGTTAATTCTAAAAGTTAAGATCCTACGGTTTGCGATCCAACCATAACGATTCCGATTCGATTCAAAATCACGATTCTGACAACATAGCTGGAGTGCACGACTTAACGTGCAAGAGAAGTAGAGGAAGTCAGCTTCCGTAAGGGTGCCAACCCCGTAGTAGATTGGGGGTGTAAATGCTAAGCTTAGGAGTAGAGCGAGGGGGTGGGTCATCTTCAATTCTTGAGTCTGCCTGGCCGGTCATCTTCAGTTCTTGAGTCTGCCCGGCGTTAAGTCGGTCGTGTATATAAGGTTGGCAGGGATCACCCTAGAGGGTAGACAAAGTGTCATGCCTTTAGCTAACCCTTACTTGGGAGCTTAACCCTTTTAGTTACCATGTTAGGTGTGGGCATCCCAATTCCCCAATTATTCATCCATGACCATGGACACCGATATCCAAAAACACTACCATGAAATCGGTTAACATTGGTTGTTAAGGTTAAGTTGTGATAATAAACATGAATGAGGTTTGCGCCCATCACGGGTGTCTTATTTTTAAGTAAAAACTACATCCTCCATCCTTAAATAAATATATATTTTTTAAGCTTTGTCCCAAGTCAAAAAAAAAACGTTTGACTCAAACTCCGTAGGAAAATTAGCAACATCTATAACACTTAATTAATATTATTAGATACATCTTAGAAGGTACTTTTATAATATACTAGTTTTATGTTTAAGTTATTGCTACTTTGTTTCTCTAAAATTGGCCAAACATACGATAATTTAATTAAGGACAAAAGTAAATATATTTATTTATTTATGGACGAAGGGAGTACTACTCATGAGTGATAGCTATGTAAAGAAACAAAAACAAGTATACCCCATAGCCCTGGTTCCCATCCTCAAACACAAATTTACCAATTTACGTTTATTAAAGAAGACATGACACAAGATATAGACATGAGCAAGGATTAAACTATTTTTTCGATAATAGGAGATTTTATTACTCATAAAGTATTACACATGACCTATACATAGCTAGGATGCACACAACCATAGAAAGAGTAAAAAACATCTAAAGACTAGTGTTCTCGAAAAGTAGCGACATAAAAGTACAGAAAACACATCTATGATGAGGACGGCCAATCCGCAGATCATGTTGTCATCCATGTTGGGAAAAATATCCATCGTCGTATCCTCCAACCGTATAGATGCCTGTGTAAAGAGGTCGCGATGCTCCAGACATTGTAGAAGTGACCACAAACAGAGCGTAGCTGTGCAAGAGATGACCTACAGAAGAGAAGAGAACTTATTATTAAACACCTTATCATTTATACATAGACATAGCGACCAAATAATGGCAGTCGGTCCCCACCCTACTAAGTATTTAAAATCTATTATCCACACCATCGAGCCAGTTCCTGAATATGTTCACAACACTACGTGGTGGATATAAGGTAGAACCTATCTAGATGATTGACCATATAGATCTCGCAAATTTGCACTGAAAGAATAAATAATTAATAGTACCGTCATGATGACAGAAGACACATTTTTTAAATTCCTTGCCAATTACATTTTGCAAGGTTATCCTTGGAGAGAATTACCCCACGATGAAGATACCACGCGAACACCTTCGGTTTTTGGTGGAATCTTCAGCTTCCAAATTTTCAAAGTATTATCAACTGGTCATTCATGTTGGATTAATGCATTTAACAAGGAAACCAACGAGAAGTTATAATTCCCAGTAAGATTCCAACGAAACACATCGAATCCCTGCGTTAGATGTTGATGGTTGTGAAATACGTCACTTTTTCTCCCGTGTAAACCCTTAGCAAAGTCAAGAAATTGACTAAGTTTACCTCTCAATTTGTTACTAATGACTAATTATTGTAAAGATGTGCAATCTCTCCTATCTATGAATGGTGTGCAGAAAATCACGTCATAATGACAAATGGACCTGCAATTACTGAAGAAAATCACGTCACAAGTGCAGCAAAGTTGACCAGGCTCGAAGAGGCGGTTCCAAAAGTTTAACGGGCATCGGCACGGGAAAGTCCCGCCCGTACTGGGTGCCGCAGCCTTTCCGAGGTCAAACCATAAGTTCTGTGAAGGAACCGACGCCAAAGAGAGATCTATTTGTTGCCAAACAGAGCCGCCATTCCTAAGATCCATCTACACCACACTGAAGGAGATCCACCACAATAGTTCATCCATTCCATCTCCAATCTCCTCCATAGCTATAGCCATCACCATTGTAATAGAGATGTCCTTACGAATCGGCGGTCATTGTAAGAATATTATGATTTCAATCCAAGTATTTGTCAGAATGATTTCTATTTTTGTTATTGATCTTGATATTACGTGTGAGTAATCCTCACTTGCTGCGGGTTGGGGTGAATCCTCACAGTGTTTATGTGCATCTAATCTTATAATATGTTTAAGGATTGAAAATGAGTTTTGCAATCTTGTATTCTTGTCTCTTTGCCTCGATTCGATGATCTGTAGGTGCCCATGTCAATCAGATGGATCAAGGGAAGAGGTGGGATAAGTGGAGAACGGCTTGCTACCGCGAAACCTCAGTGACAGAAAGTGGAAAGCAACGGTACATGTTTAGTGATTCATTCGGGATCACGGCTCAATCATCTAGCTTAATGCTTTTGTCTGTATTCATATGCTTAAGAACTGTTGTTACTCGCGGCTAGGGAACAGTGGTTGGACCAAGAGGCTCTTGTCACCTCTGGTTTTAGGGGCAAGAGTATTTGGAGATGTGCTGCTCACAAATCTATTATCGCTATTTGATTTGTTACACATTTGCGCTTCACTTATATATGTATGCATAGTTGCAGGAGAAACCTTAACCCTAGCCTATTTTCCATCATTGAACACAACCCCTTTAAGAGTAAACTAGATAGGTCCGGTAAACATAAAATTAAATTAATTAGCAAGTCTTGTACACGTTTCCTTTACACCATTTTAGCAGTGCTTCCCAAGGTTCGATTAAACCTAGGTCTAGTAGGGGAAAATCTTGTCATACTACAATCCATAATCCGGATAGAAACGTATCAGATGTACTCTAAAGTACTCTAAACGATGTAACAAGCCATCCCATGATTCTTGTCCAGGCCCAGTGAGACTTCTTCTGAAAGACATATTTGGTGGGAAAATTTCCAACACCTTCGCGAGTGTCTCCCCCTTGTGTCTAACAGTATTGTACAGTGTTGGGTATTGTTCTCAAAGAGTGGCATTGTCTAGCCATTTGTATCCTTTTTTTGAGGAATTGTAGGTTATATTAGGGAATGATTCAAAAGATTTTGGAAGTATAAAAATAGGAAAAATATATGAACAATATATCATGCCATGTGGAAACATATAGGAATGAAAAATGCAGTAATCAACTGCATGAATCGTTTGACAGCACCAACGGAAGAAAGCAGGAAATTTCAGTAGAGATTGAGTGCATGTGCTACTAACACACATAGGAAATTTTCGAAGAGGTCTAACCTCTTGTTATAAATCCTATGGAATTGTAGTGTAGGAAAATAATCCATAAGAATTTGGAGGGTTCAATCATTTGAATCAAATGACCTCAATAGGAAAAATTCCTATGGGTGAGAATCCTATAAAATTACTTTAAAAATCCATTGAATCAACCAAGCCCTTAGCGGGTAGATTTTATTTATGAATTAGATACAATAATCATCTCATATTTTAGTTAAGTTACGTTTGCTCATTCGTTGTTGTTATAGGGACTATTTGATTCAATGTTTATTGTGGAAAATTTAGGGACCCTTTGATTTATAGGATTTGTATAGGAATTTTGTAGGATTTGAATGCTATTGGAAATTTCATACACAAGTTGTTTGATTCATAGGAACATATTCGACAGGAACTAATCCTATAAGAATCTTGTATTGTAAATCATATAGGAAAAAACATTAGATCATATATCATGAAAAATTCTTTGCTACAATCAAACACACTTCATCTTCCTATAGGACTAAAGTATGCATGCCATCTCAATCCTACTCCCTCCGTTCTTTTCTATAGTGCCTATAGATTTTTGGCATTTGTTTCAGAATATAAGGTTGTAGCTTGGATTTTTTTTTCAATTACCTCCTCCCCGTTCAGCTCTCACACAATATGCGTGAGAAAAAATCCATACAAATTTGGAAGCAATTAATTGATATTCCTAATGCATGGCCCAACGATTCCTTAAAATTAGGCAGCAATGTTTTACTTTCCTTAATTGAATTTGGCTGCACATATATGAAGAATCAACAAGAGAGATTTGTGGGATTTGTTATGGTAAGTTAGGAAAATATGAATTTCCCAAATTTTACGTTGATCTCAAATCGTTCAGCTAGGGGGTCTTGTGTAAAAAAATACTATTGCATCTGCCTAAAAACTATATGCACTATAGAATGGAACAAAGTGAGTATTATTTTTTTTCCTATGATTTTTCTATCCTATGAATCAAAGGAGAACTAAAGTATTCAATTTCCTAGGATTATTTTCTATAGTGGTTGTTTGATTTGTAGGATCCACATCGGATTTATTTCTGACGAAATGTAACATCCACTCAAAACTCGTTTTAAGAATCGTTTGATTTTTGTGTGATAGAATAAAACCAAACTTTGTTGCATATTGAATCCCGCGCGATTGGAATTGACATGTCATCAAATAGGCCCATAAGGCATTGGCGGTTCCCTTGTCGTTGTGGTCTCTTTTCCAGCAGGTTGTTTCTATTCTTCTGTGTTATAGGACGAGCTTCTCCAACTCTGAAAGTATGACGCTCTTCGAACCGAGCGAGGGGGCATGGGCCCTCTTTGGACGTGGAGACAGATGTCACTTTCACAACGGGGAATCCCTAGGTTGCAGATGCGGGCACAATTTCTTCAACAGTTTCGATGTCAACATCTTGCTCTCGTGTCACCTCTAGTTAACTATCATTGCAGCTCATGAGGACTTTTTTCGATAAAGGGAATATATTAATATCAAGAAGATACCAATTACACCCAGCCTCTGCAACAACGCACCGCCCTAATGGCACTACGGATGCACACAGCCAAAAACAAGAAAAGAAAACTAAAAAACAAAAGTCCCGCTACGAGTATCTCGGGCCTAACAACAAGCAATACATCCACCGCCAAGACAACACCTGAATTACGGACTCTCCAAAAACGACGCCTCCAAGAAGGGAACGAGTGCTCAAACACCGTCGTCGCCCGATCAAAGATCTTAGGTTTTCACCCTGAAGATAGTCCCCGCTCTCAAAACAATGCCTCCACCAAGGTCATTGCCAGGCACAACCAATTAAGGTCAGACCTTGGGTTTTCACCCTGAAAGATAGGACTCTGCACTTCACATGTGTTGTCGCCCCCACTTTCATACCGCTGCTGTGAAGCCCGGAACACCAAGCAAGTCCCTCAACAACGCGGAGACTTGAACCTCCCTTAGCTAGTCCTCCCCTCCGGCCTTCATGAAATTCTCTTCTTCCGATTTTCATCATGGCTCCATAATCACTTGATGTCAACACAGAAAAAAAGCTTCGCGTCGCTCCCTCCAGAACCAATCGGTCGGAATAAAAACATGGGTGCGCACAACCGAATACCTCCGATCCAGCAAACTCCAGGCAAAGCACTGTTACATTCGCTGGCAGAGCCTTCCGGAACTCAACCCCTAGGCCAGATCATGAGTCCAGGCCTCCGGTAGGTCCTCCTCTTCACGCAAGAGAGGCCCTAGGACCGCCGCCTTTATTCAGGTCGGACCCCCACGTCGGCGACCATCCCGGGCTGGCGGAACCAACCCTCCACCGGCGACACCATCGCCGGCTTCCATGCACCTCCATCTCGCCGCCGGATCGCGGTGATAGATCAAAAGATCCACCACCACCAACCGCAAGCCGACCCTCTCCGGCGAAGAAGAGGGCCACCTCCTCCGTCGAACCCAAGGCTGCTGCCCCGGGCGCCCTCGTGTCGCGGAAGAAGCCCGAGATCGCCTCCTCGCACTGATGAGAGGCGGGGGAGGAGGGCATGGCGCAGACCGAGGGCCTGGCCGCCGCCCACCACCAGCCCCTACCGGTGTGCTGCGGGTGGAAGCCTTCGGGAGGGGAGGGGGACCGCAGCGCAAGAGCCGCCGCCGCCCATCACCATCCGCGCCGGCCGCCGCCATATGCGTCGAGGAGGGGAGAGCCCGTCCGCCGTCCCCCACGACGGCGAGGAAAGGCCCCCGCCGCCGCCACACCCCGAGGGTCTTTGCCCCGGCGGCGCTACCGGCGGCGGCGGTTAGGGTTGGGGAGGGGTCGGGAGGAGGAGGGGTTGGGGAGGGGTCCTGCACATATACACCAGCAATATTTCAAGCGGCGCGTCTTATTTGTTTTCTATTTGCTTGTTGTTCCTTTTTCTTGTAAGCTGATTTCGTCGGTGTAATTGGCCCTCTGTGTCTTCGTTAATTTAAAGTTCGGCTAATTTGACGGATTACGTCTTAATATATGTAGGCCCATAGGTTGGAGGGATTCAGGACTCCTTTGATTCAAAGGATTTGCATAGGAATTGTGTAGGATTTGGTTCCTATGGGAAAATTTCCTATACATGTTGTTTGATTCATAGGAACATAGCCTATAGGAAAAATTCCTATAGGAATCTTGTAGTGTAATTCCTATAGGAAAAAAGCATTAGCCCATACCTCATGAAAAAATTCCTTTGCTACAATCAAACAAACTTCATCTTCCTATAGGATTCAAATAGACATGCCATTTCAATCCTATACCTTTCCTATTCCTATGTTTTTCCTATCCTTCAAATCAAAGGAGCCCTCAGTGTTAGGTTAACGGGTGGCGAACCGAGGTGTATGCGTTCCTCAATCACCAACGGTGCCCGACCGGAGGGACAAAAGCTCACACTATTACCTATTTTCAGCGTAGGGATCATTGTCTGTAGAAAAATCTTCAAGCTTTTACTCACTCATTTTCATGCAAAACTGAAAAATGAAAAGTAGGCTTATGTCGCAGTTTAAGTCAAACAGGGTCACCGATTCCCAAAGCCCGAAGAAACGGCAGCCTTTTCTCTCGAGCAAACAACCCGCTTCAACTCAACAAGACCACGAGGTGAAGAAGTCACAGGAAGAAAGCATATTTCGTTGTCACCTTGGCGTACTGTTCTCTTTTGAGTTTCAGACCCTACCTCCTGGCTCCTGCCCTGAAGCAGAGAGGCACAGTCCCAGGGGAACAGCGACGCGCCCGCGGCCCGACGCAGGGAGGCAGAGGGGAGGTGCCGGAGCAAGCGAACAGAACAGATCATCGGAAGGAGGGATGGGCGCCTAGCCTAGCACGGGCAGAGCAGCCAAAAGCTGGGATCTTGCAAATCTTGGCTCTCCCTGCACGCCTAATCATCCCTCATCTTGTCCCTAGCTGTTCTACCAGCCATGCCCAAGCTGTGATTTTCTAATGTAAAGTAACCTAGGTCTCTTAAGTAACTGCTTGCCTCCCTTCGTTAATGGAGCACCTCTGTCAGAGCTTTCCCCTACCTTTTGAGAGAGAGAGAGAGATGGAGAGAGAAGCAGCAAGGTCACACACGCACGTCTCCATCAGGCTATGACCAGCGCTGTATCTATAATTCTGTATGGAGTAGAACAGGGATGTCATGGGCGGCAGCAGCTAGAGATGCGCTGTGAATGATCACGTTGGCGACGCTCCCTTTCCATTTCTAGAATCTCGCCCTCGCTGCTCCACCCCCTCTTCCCAGCCAACCTCTTTCTTCCTTCTACACCACCACCACCAGCAGCAGCTCCAATCCAAACTGAAACTACAAGTCCCACAAAGATTAATTCGGAGTGTGTGAGCTGGTGGTTCTCACCGAGACAAGCACAAGGCCAAGAACTGCCTCGCACTTACACGGCGCCCCCTTCTTTGGATCTTTCAAAAGGAAACGAGAGAGGAGGAGGAAGAAGAAGAGACCATCATTGGTGATTCCACTTCCACAAGGGCCCTGTCCTTTTCTTCCTCTTATTTTCTTCGCCATTGTTTACTTGGTGTTTCACTTGCGCCGATTTCTTTCTTGGTTTTAACTCCTGTCCTCTTCTCGTTTCGGCACAACCTACGCAGCCACAGCAACATCAACTGCGTTCAGGGACGGGCTTAAAAGATCTCACTCTACGTCGGAGCAAAGCAACTGAACTAGACACGGTAATCTCTTCCTCCCTCTCTCTGTCGCTCTGTTCTTGCGTTTTTAGCTGCAAAATCCTGACCCCATTGTTCTTCTGCTTGTGCAGGAACTAATTTGTGGTGGTTGCTAGGAGCCTAGACCGAGGAGGGAGGAGATGGAGGATGCAGAGATCAGGAAGAGCAGAGGCGTCTACTCGACGGCGCTCCTTCTCAACTGGGTGGGCAGGACCGCTGAAGAGGACCAAGAGGAGGAGGAGAAGACGCTCGAGCTCAGCCTTGGGCTCCCCGGAGGAGGCCGCAGGAGGACGGCGTGCAGGGAGAAAGGCAAGCACCCCGCCGTCGACGGCTCTGTCGACCTCTCTCTTGGCTACTCCACGCTTGTCCCCAACTCACAAGGTATGGAACCGCGATGATCACCACTTTACATAATTACATTGCCGGCACATGCTGTTCTTCCTCTCTCTTTTCCCGTGCACTGGTCGTTTCGTTGTCTTGTGTTTCTTTATTTTGAACGGCAGCAAAAGTTTTGCACGCCTACAATGGTGTTTTCTGATGTGATGAAACCTGGACATCACATCAGTGCAAGTTTCTTGAGATATGATTGGAAATGTTGCATTGCTTTGTACCAGTTCATACTTCTGGCTGGCTGGACCTGCGGGTAAGCAGGAAAGGACTTGATGGACTTGTGTTGCAGTTGCCTGATTGCTTTTCTTCTGACAATTTGAACTTTTTTGGGAGCTTGATGGCGCATGGTAGTTTTTTGTACTAACACTGTTTTTCCTGTTGATGATTACAAACATTTATAGTCGGCACAATCGATCAAACCATAACTTCACCTCACAATTCCCCCTTCTTGTGCTTGTGCAGGCAAGGCAAACGGGTCCCCAGAAGCAGTTACACGGAATGCACTTGCTGCACCAAACAATAATAGCTCCCAGACAAGGTGGTAATCATAAGCCTAGCTTCACATGTCAAGCTCAAAAAAACCTGTGCTTTCTTGGAGCATGCAACTGTTGATGTCTCTGATTCTTTATTCTTCCCATCCATCTGCCATGGCATGAGTTAAAGAGAAAGGGAACCTCCATCTCCTGCACTGCTCCACATTTATGGCAAAATCTATCCCATGATTCAAGGGTCAGGTTGCTTGTTTGGTTCTCTTGCCTGACATGCATGGAGATGGAGCTCCTGCTCTTTCAGATGGATGCATTTATTGTAGGATAACACTGTTCTTTGTTTCTCTCTGCTTAAATAAAATTAAACTAACAAAATTGATGATTCTAAGTCCATTGAGAAGTCGGTAGTTCTATTCTATGCAATTACTTGTTTTCCATTAGATGAAGAATAAACGCCCAGGATTTCAGGGTGGTTGAATTAGAAATAAGAATTTCTCGTTCAACTTAGAATTAGACACTCTTAAACTAATTTGGTAAGATGAGTGTTTATCATGCAAAAGTTCCATTTGCCAATGCTGCAAGATTACTAACTGAACTTCCAATATCCTTTAAATTTATGCATAAGTCATCACAATTGGTTGCTCAGAACTGTTTGAAACATCCATCACTTGAGGTTGTTTAGCTTAATTCATTTAAATATCTCATCAAATATAAATTTACGACCTGGTATTTACCATGGTTTATAATAGCGCTCTATTTAGGCAGTAATAGCTCATTATAGAATATCTAGAGAGTTCATGCAATATATTAGTAATTTTGCTCACCAAAACGTCATAGCGTCAGCGCGCTATTTTTTCCAGCCTATTGGCCCAAAGACCCAATTTCTTCTCCTTAGGAAGAAGAAGAAATTGCTTCCTGCTTGTCATGGTGATGAAGTACGATTTGCTGGTTCCTCTTCTAAATCGAAAGATGACATCGCTAATGTTTTTTTTTTTTTGCGAGAAGACATCGCTAATGTTGATGATTCTGAATAAGTAATTTTTGCTATGTTGTTGCCCCCTAGGATGTTGATGTTAGGCTTCTAGAAAATTGGAGAACTACTTTCGTATATGGTTATGTATGTATTGTTTTGCCATTTTTGGACTTTTATCTTTTATTTTTGACAAAATCCTTTATTTTTAGGCTATATCTGATTTTTTTTCTCATAACGCTATTTGAAATATAGCACGCTATTAGCGCGATATACCAATCCTTTATTTTTTGGAGTAGCATGTATAGCGTTTGGAGGGGGCTGCCGGTATGTTTTTTAGCACACTATTTTGAACATTGGTATTTACACTTTAAATAACACTATTATTTATTGTTGCAATAACCCATTAGACTACCTTCTTCTTTTCGTGTACCAACCTTCGTCAACCTTCAGTTGCAGATCTCCTGGTGCTCCTGTTGTTGGATGGCCTCCTGTTCGCGCATCCAGAAGAAACCTGGCTAGTTCTAGCAGAGTAGCCCTTGAACAACAAAATGTGAAAAAGGCTGTGAAGGCTGAAGAGACCAAGAGAGCTCCATTTGTGAAGATTAACATGGATGGTATCCCTATTGGTAGGAAGATCGACCTGAACGCCTTCGATAGCTACGGGAAGCTTTCTGTAGCTGTCGACAAACTGTTCCGGCACCTTCTTGCAGGTATCTGAGCTTCCATTTTAATGATTTCATGTAGCAATATAGTAGTTTAGAACTTACAGCATAATATTGAACCAATTCACTAAAAAGGTTTTTCCCGTGGTATCTAGATTTCGGTGTTTGAATGGCTCAGTCAATTCATGCTGGTCGAATTAACTGCTCTTAATTTGCATCCTTGTATGTAGCTCAAAGAGATCCTCGCACAGAGGAATGTCCTCGGGAAGAGGTGGCAATATCTGGTCTACTAGATGGAACTGGGGAGTACACTTTGGTTTATGAGGATTATGAAGGTGACAGAGTACTGGTTGGAGATGTTCCATGGGGGTAAGCCATCTTTGCTGTCTGTGTTCTCATCCAGTAATGTGGTTAAAATAGATCTGTATCTGTACTCAGAAGGTAAATGCGTGCATAAGTTTAAGGTGATGCTAACACGGACCGCCAGAATTGGGAAAGGACAGAACAGCACATTGACAGGCCTGGGCTATTAGCTGAAGTTTGAACGGTCTAAACAAATGTTACTAGTATTTTTTGACAAAGGGAATATATTAATAGCAAGAAAATACCAATTAAACATTTACACCGGGCCTCTACAAACAATTGTGACTGTTGATGGATTAGAATACATTCTCTTTTTTTTTCTGATAAAGGATTAGAATAGAATACATTCAATTGCTAACTAGACACAGTTTTGTTCTTTTACTTGTAAGTTATTGCACAGAGTGGAGTACTACAACCTTGTAGTTACTAGTTAGGCAGTACAAACAATGATCAGTTTACAACTCTGCTTAACTGTTGACCAATTCATGCAGAATGTTCGTCTCATCAGCGAAGAGGCTGCGAGTGCTGAAGACGTCTGACCTCTCTTCATCTGTGAGTACCTCTATACACTCTCCTGCTCACATTCTCCATGTCTACAATATTTTACCTTACTCTCGGACTGGATTTCATCCTCCATGCAGCTAATCACTTCAAACCGGAAGAGAACAGCAGCTGATTGTTGACCTTGTTTTAGAATTGCTTGGACAGACACTAAGTGTGACGAGTGCTATGAAGAAGAATTGGATCTTCTGAGCTTGTATCATCTTCCGCTCATTCCTTTGTTGTTGCTCTGACTTTTCGGGTTTCCTTGATCTTATGTAACTTGTTGCTTTCTGAAGAACGACTCGAAGTGATGCAGTTGTGCAATATGACTTGACTATATGGAAATTTTTAGCCCAAAACAAATCTACATTCGTGGACCCTGTCCTTTTAATGGATGGTCAATTTGGATGGATGACTGTTTTGTTGCCTGTGATCTACTCCCTCCGATCATGTTTACTTGACGCCACATATGTAGGCAAGTAAGCTACTACTTGTGCACCACTCCCGTCGATCTTTTCGGATCAGAGGTAGTAGCTAGCATTACTACAACTGTTGAGGCCAGTGTTGGCAGATTCTCGCGATAGCTAAAGCATTGATCACTTGGAACTTGATACAACAGTGGAGGGGGACGAACATAAATCTTGTTATGGCGTAATCGATGATGATAATGTCTTTTTTAGAAAATCGATGGTGATAATGTTTTTTTTAGCAAAATCGATGGTGATAAGTTTTCTAAAGAAAAATCCATGTACTGTTTTTTTTTTGCGGGGAAAAGCTCATTAATCAAGGCAACGGAGTGCCATCCTGATTACAAGCTAAACGGGCTTCATCTGGACCGATCGAGGCCAGATCCTACTGCAAGAGTTCACACGTCCAAAACGAGCCAAACAGTGGCTTACATTATTAATATTTCTACTAATGTGCCTAAACGCACAGGATCTCGTCACACTCAACGCCTTCACTTCATAAACCAACGCTGCCAGGTCGGAGCGGTTGGGACCAGGGTCGTTGATCAGCCGGATTGCTTCAAGACAGTCGCTCTCCACTATGATCGGCTCATCCGTCCATTGCATGGCCAGATTCAAACCATGAATGCATGCTTTCAGTTCCGCCTCCAACGGACTTCCACATGGAGCCAAGGACCAGCAAGCTGAGCATGTAATATCGCCTGCTGCATCTCGAAGAATCATGCCAGCACCACCATTGCTTTCCTCCCCTATCCACGCCGCATCAGTATTGAGTTTAGACCATCCTTGCGGAGGTCTGCTCCAGGATTACAGGGTAGTTTTTGATGATGAGGCCAGGTCAGCCTGCCGCCCTTGCTTTGCTTTGCTGACATAGCAGATGGTAGTCTTCCCCTTTACTGGATCTGCCATAGGGTTTTTCTTGATTACAAGCAGAGAATCGACATAGCTGCGGAGAAAACGCCTCGACGCTTCGATTGGTGGCGCAGGCTTATGGTGCACCACTTCGTTGCGGACATGCCAAGCCCGCCACCAGGTCATCAACATCATCATGCGCGTCGTCTCTGGCACCTGAACCAGGGCTTGGATGATCCATTCTTGTCCGGTGTTCTTGATGCTCTCCAGAGGCGGTAATGGCCACACCTCCTCCATCGCCCGCCAGAGATCTCTCGCCATGGGACAGCGGCAGAGCACATGGAAGGTGTCCTCGCATTCCAAACCACAAACAACACAGATATTAGAATTCACAATCTTACGTTTCATTTTATTTTCCCAAGTAGCTAGACCATTCGTAGCAACACGCCAGGCAAATACGCGTACCTTCGGGGGAGCAGGGCACCCCCATACCGTGTCCCAGACGGTACGGCGACCGTCCGGTGCCCTGCTCGCGGCGCACAAGTTAGTGCCATGAGTAAGTTCCCAGGCCAACTTATACGCGATTTGCACCGAGAAGAAGCCCCGCCGATCAGGACCCCATGCAATCACATCCTCCATATGCCGGGTAGACAAGTTGATCTTCAAAATTTCCTCCACATCAGGAGCTAGGAAGTGTTCACGGATGAGCGGCTGGTTCCAGGTACCATCAACATTAATGAGAGCCTCAACACGGTGAAGGCGGCAATCACCTCGGGCTGAGATCGGCCTATATGATAGGGGTCTTGGAAGCCAGGGGTCGCGCCAAATCCGTACTTGACTGCCGTCGCCTATTCTCCAGAGAAGGCCTTTCTTCAACAGTTCGAGTCCATGCGTGATAGCTTGCCAAGTAGATGACGCATTACCTGCAAAAACTGTATCCTCAAGACGTCCATTCGGGTAATATCGGGCCTTTAAAACCAGGGCACAGAGGCTGTCCGGCTTGGTAAGAAGCCGCCAGGCCTGTCGCGCCAAGAGGGCTTGATTAAACAACCTGAAATCTCTGAACCCCAAGCCACCACACCGCTTAGGGTGTGTGAGAACATCCCAGGATTTCCAATGGGTTTTCCTCTTTCCTTTTTCTGATCCCCACCAATAATTCCTGACCATGCGGTTTAAGTCATCGCAAAGAGCTAGAGGAAGTTTAAAAACACTCATAATATATGTCGGAATGGATTGGGCAACAGCTTTAACCAGAGTTTCCTTTGCTTCCTGCGAGGGAAAGGAATCACCCCACTCCATAAACATCTTGGTCAATCGCACCTGCAAGTTCTGCAACTTACCCTTGTTCATGCGTCCCTGTGGTGTCGGAAGGCCCAAATACTTGTCCTCAAACTCGAAGCGTTGGAGCTGCAGTGTCCTCTTTATAGTCTCTTGAATCGGCAGCAGGCATGAGTTTCCAAATAAGATTGAACATTTACTGAGATTGATTAACTGTCCTGTAGCCCTGGCATAATCATCCATCACCGCCTCAATGGCGACAGCCTCCTGCACATCAGCTTTGAAAAACAAAAGAGTGTCATCCGCAAAAAGGAGATGAGACACCCCCGGTGCTCTGATACATACTTTCACTGGAGTAATAGCCTGCTGATCCACTCTCTGTCGAAGTAGGGCCGACAGACCATCAGCCACAAACAAAAATAAGAATGGTGAGAGGGGGTCGCCTTGCCGTAGCCCACGCGACGGTGCAAACGAATCCAAGAAAGCTCCATTGAATTTAACAGAGTACCTCACCGTGGTGACACATGACATTATCCACTGCACCCACCGTGTGAGAGAAGCCTAACTTTTGCATCGCTTGCCTCAAGAACCCCCAATCAACCCGATCATAGGCCTTTGACAGATCAAGTTTATAAGCACAGAAACTTTTCGCCGGATCTTTTTCTTGCTGAATATAGTGGAAGCATTCAAAAGCCAGGAGGGCATTATCAGTAATCATCCTTCCTGGAACAAATGCACTTTGGTTTGGAGACACAATTTCATCCAGGATTGGTCTCAGCCTATTCACCAGACACTTCGCAACCACCTTATAAATTACATTGCATAGACTTATTGGTCTGAAGTCTGTAACTTTCTTTGGGTCGTCCACCTTCGGTATTAAAACAATAGTCGCATCATTGACACCGGCTGGCATGACCCCTGTAGCAAAGAATAACCTGACTGCAGGGATGATCTCCTCTTTCAGTAATCCCCAATTGCGTTGGAAGAACCTAGCAGGGAAGCCATCAGGCCCTGGCGCCGTCAGTGGACCAATCTGGAACAAGGCATCAGAGATTTCCTTATCTGTAAAGTCTGCACATAGTGTTCTGTTCATATCATTAGTCACTTTTGCATCCAATAACTCAAGGACTGGGCTCGGGTCAATAGAAGGGTCAGCAGTAAAGATAGTCCATTTGTTGCTGATCCGTGTGACTAATGCCCGCATCATCAATAATCTGTTTCACCCTATTCTTCCGTGCACGCCAGACAGCTCGACTGTGGAAATTTTTTGTATTTCTATCACCTTCGCGGAGCCAATCAATACGTGATCGCTGAAGCCACATCATTTCTTCTCTGTATAACAGCTCATTCATATGATCAGACACTTGGCGAATTTCTTCCCTGTCCGCGTTCATACGCATAAGTTCCTCCAGCCTCGTGCGTGATTTCTCCAACTCAATTTTAACCTTGCCAAACTTCTGCTTACTCCATACAGACAAATGTTGCATGACCTTCCTTAACCCTGTATGAACCTGGCCCGGATTCGCTTTAGGCCCAGCATTGGCCCAAGCATTTGAAATATGCTCCGGTAAGCTCTGTTCCCGCTCCCACATCACCTCGTACTGTTTACTGCAGGGTTTATGGCCACATTCCTCTTCCTTAACACAGTGAAGAATGATCGGGCTGTGATCCGAACAGGGAGACACCAAGTGTACCACCCTGGCCTCCGCGAAAATATTTCTCCAGCTATTATCAGCAACCGCACGATCCAGACGAACCCGGACGTTCCTCCTCCCCTTTCTCTTGTTATCAAAAGTGTAAGGTAGGCCCGAGAAACCAAGGTCTACCAAGCCACAGACCTCAAGAGTGTCACGGAAGGCTAGCATCTGCGGTTCAGGTCGTGGGGAGACAGAGAAGTGTTCGAACTGCCACATCGCCTCATTAAAATCCCCAAGCACACACCACGGCAAGTCTGATTGAATTTTGAGATCTTGTAGCTTGGTCCACATGGAATGACGATCCTCTGTTCTTGGCTCACCATAGACACAGGTCAGCCTCCACATTGGCTCCGAGTCTGAACATCTCACATACACATCAATATACCTCTCACAGCTAGAAATAACCTCAACATGTAGCTGATCACACCAAAACAGCGCCAGACCACCACTTAGGCCATCGCTGTCAACACCAGTGAAACCCCTCAGACCCAATCTTCCTCTTAGGCGCCGAACACGCTCCGCCTTCTGTCTGGTTTCACTAAGGAACACAATACGTGATCTAGTCTTTCGCACAAGATCACATAGCTCTCGAACTGTCGGGTTGTTCCCTGCGCCCCGACAGTTCCAAGCACAGGAATTCATTGCTCCTGACGGGGCGCAGCCTGCGTCCCCGTCAGTTGATCAGCGGCCCCTGGGCTGATTTCCTCCAAAATTCCACCCCCTCCATCGGAACAGTAGCCACACCATCCTGTGCAGCGGGTTCCACCTTCCCTCTTTTCTGACATGCCGTGCGTTCCGGTGCCACGTGGATAACAATGGCCCGATTATTGTCCATAGATTCAGCTTCATCCGGCTCATGGCTTGCAAACCTCTTCCCTAACACCGAGGATACTTCAGGCATAGCTGAATCAGTGCTACTCTCTGAAGGAACCCACGAGCTCAGGCCGCGCAAAGGCGGTATCATATATGATATTTCCCTTCCCAACATAGGCACGCCTCCTCTCATAGCTAGTGGTTGCACATAGATGGCCTCGGTTCTGTCCAGCCGAGTCCCATCGACCAAGGCCGGTGTGCCCAAAGGATCCGCCGGGTGGAACTGTTCTCTTGCCGCATATAGCCTTTCTCTAAGCTCTGTTAGTGTGTCCCTCGGAAATTGCACCTGCATGGCCCGCAAGAGCACAGATAAGTCCGTATCTACTGTAACATCACCTTGTGGTTCCTTACATTCAAACCCATCATACGCATCAACTGTGGCTGGTATAACTTCTGTGCGTTTCTGTGGTTGACGCACTTTGGTACGGGAAGTGGGCTTGCCTAAATTTCCAGAATTCTCATCGCTACAGGAGAAATCCAATCCTCTCTTAGCAGAGGGTGCTGGTTCATATGCTTCTCTGTACTCAAATTTACGCATTGGAGAGCATCGGAGACTAGAATCATATGCAAGCGAAGGGACTCCAATTCTCTTCTTCTCACAAGTGGTATCATTATGGCCAATAAAACCACACCAAAAACAGAAATACGGCACACGCTCATACCGCAGCAGGTAGGTAGAATGAGTCTCTGGCCTGTCCCTGACTCCTGTGGTGATCTTTGTCTGAAGCCTCCTATTGATAGTAATTTCAATTCGGACGCGCCTGAATTTCGTCAGTGATGGGTCAGCTTCTACCTCAAGGACTTTGCCCAGCCTTGCTCCCCACTTCCTCCCATTAGCATCAGTTTGTTTGTCCCAAGGGACATCATACATCTTCACCCACATCGGTAAGGTAGACAGATCAGTTTCCGAGGGTCGGGCAGCACCATTAAAAGCCTTCACTAGCAGGGCATTACCAAGGTGAACCCATGGCCCTCCTCCAAGAACAAAATCGAAATCCCCTTCCGATTCCAGAGTCACAGTGAACCACTTTGGTTTGATCGGGGCAAATTTTACTCCTGCCCGTAATCTCCAGACCTTCTTGAAGTGATTCTTCAAAGTTTCCGCCGAAGGAGAGATCGGCCCCAGATATCTGGCCATCAGCCGCCATGGTACAGGCGTAGGAGCCTGATCTTGTACATCCTCCGGATCTTCCTCGACAAAAGCGTCATCCTCCATATCAACCTCCCCTCCCCTCAGATCCTCCTCGTCTGCCCCTAGTCCATCCAATTTTGGCGGGTGCCAATTGCTTGAGCTTAGTTCCTCCACCTCAAAACGATCTGCGTCCATGTACTATGACGTAAGATCAGCATTAGTTGATGATAAATCTCATCCCCATGCCAATAATTCAGATCATCTCCTTGTTCATCTCACAAAGCTCGACAAGAGCATACCTCTGCACTTATTTCTGAACTTCGGATCATTCCATCCTTCACGTTGTGCTATCGCTTGCCCTGCTGAGCCGGCTCACCTTCTTCCTCCTTTGGTTACCCTGACATTCAGAGTCGAAGCTCCTCTTAGGGCAAGGTAGGGCAGTTGTCTTACTCCTACCTTGATTTTTGGCAAAAAAAAATCACACATGTATATAGACATCTCTGTAAATATGCATAGAATTTTTTTGCAATTTCTGTGCAATCTGGAGAAAAACAAAAGGAAAAGGAGAAAATGGTCCGCGCTCGGAGAGGTTTTGGCTGAGCTGGGCCTGCTACCTGTGGGCCGTGCGTGGAGAACTCCGCCTATCCAACACTCAGACTATGTTTAAGTTTGATAGCCGATTCCAAGTCCAGGAAATGGCGGAGGGTCAACATTTTTTAATTTATATTTTAGTTAGCAATTATTTGTTTGTACAATTCGCCACTGTCATATTTCCCAATCATTGCTTGTTCCTTATGCAGAGAAAATAAGCGGTATCACAGATGTAAAGCGGTAGAAGTTGCATTTTATCGATGTTGAGTTGGTGACATGTCTATCCCATTTTAGTTCGCTTTTAGTCCTTTCTGTTCAGCACTAATGCTCGCTTGTTCATGAATATACAGTACACATTAGATATAGAGTTAGAAGAAATTAGAAGAAGAGACTCTCTATGCGGTGTATCAATTTATTTTCAACAACCTAAGAGGAAAATTTCACAAATTATTTTTCATTTTCAATCTTCATTCTGTAAATCAGTTCCATAAATACTTTAGTCACTAACGTCGTCAAGTTACATGTCTTTGAACAAGTTTGATTTTCATGGGTTATCTTCCAAGATCTTCATGCCCAATGTTGTCTTGTTGTTTCAGTTTATTATTGAAAGGCTAGTTTTGATATTTCAATGCAAAAGGTTCTGGATAATGTGCTGGTCTAAAATGTACCGAAAATATGCCTCCTTTGTCTTTTGGGTATGTTGTACTTACAGATGGTTCTTCATTACTCCTAAACGGGGTCAACCTGCATAAGATTTTTTGACAGCAGATTAGTCATATGCATTATTTTCTCATATCTTCAATTTTGTTTCTAATCACATATTAACATTGCTTACTTGAGCTTTGAATCGATTTGTTTCAACCTGAAACGTATCTGTTTCAGCTTGGTTGCTTGAGCCAAGCACATTTTGGTGTACATTCAAATGTATAATCGGTATAAACATCTCTGTATTTTTGCTGTACATTCAAACGAAACTGAAGTTGAACCCATACATTTCGAAATTCCATTGAAACTGAATTTGGACCTATGCATTTGGAAATTCCAATGAAACTGAATTTGGACCTACGCATTTGGGAATTCCAAAGAAACTGGATGTGTACAATGGCACATCTGCAGGTTGGGCTCTCCATGGATGATATGTGCCAGAATGGGTACCTGCTCTGGCTCTCCACTGACGATGGCAACTTGCAGGTCTTCGACGGCCAAGACGGCAAGATCGTGGACTTGAACCAGTACCCCGACACTGCCGCCCACCTCCTCGAGCTCCTCGAGCTCCAGTGGCGGCGAGAGGGGACATCCATCACCGGCGGACAACAGGTTCCAGCAGCGGCGGCGAGAGGCGGCTCCAGCAGCTTCGGGTCCATTCTCCTCGAGCTCCATTGCCGGCGAGAGGGGAGCTCCAGCAGCTTCGGGTCCATCCTCTTCGAGCTCCAACGTCGGCGAGAGAAGAGCTCCAGCAGCGTCGGCAAGCGGGCTCCAGCAGCGGCGGCGAGAAGCGGCTCCAGCAGCGCCGGCGGAGTGCGGGAGGCCGTTGTTGGCACGCGGCGCGAGAAATCGCCGGTGCGGAGGCCATCCGCCCCCGTGCGCGAGACTGCGTGTGAGGGGCGCGATTCCGACGGCGGTCGACTGCGAGGGGCGCGCAAGTCCGCCGGTGGGAGGCTGTGTGAGTCTCCGGCGGGAGGCTCCGATCCCGAGCGCGCGAGTCCGCCGGCCCCCGCGAAGTTTCCTGATTTGATTGGGGATGCGTTGGTGACAATTTCGAAATACAAAGGGTGGAAATGCAAAAATTTATTTACACTAGCGCTCAGACAGGTAATTCGTGACGGAGGGAGTACAACAGTTTCAGAGTACAAGCACCATCCTTCCAATTTCTTTACTGCTAGTACCATGGCCTTGCTTCAGGTTCTCGAAAACACTGGCCATTCTTCTTCAGTTTCGACAGCTGAAATTTAGAGCGTTCTCACTAGTGGTGCAAACGGATAGGATAGCCCGACGTTGAATCCGTTTTAAAGTATCCATGTCTAATTTTAAAGAATCCAATTCCGAAGTGGCGGGTATCACTCCTTGGAGGCCGACCTTCCCAAAGGTCTGATTAGCCCATGTACGTACGCGCCGCACGTACTTGCCCATCGTACCGATCAAATCCGCCTGTACTTGCCCGTACAGAACGACTCCCGCACGCCGAACGCCTCACAGCATGCCTAGGAGGCTTCCCATGTAGGTACAACGGAAGTACTTGCCACTGGCCTGGCCGCGTACGCATCCATGATCCATCCAACACGATGCAAAAATAGATCAAATTCAACAGCAAAACTAGCTGGCGAGTACAGTTGGAAAATACGAGTATAATTACATACTATACACGAGTACAGCTACGTGTACCACACGAGTACAGTCACGCACACGAACGAGTGCAGGTACAGTCGCGCACATGAGACAGGTACCGTCGTCCACATAAGACAGGTACAGTCGCGCACATGAACGAGTACATGTACAGTCGCTCACATGAGACAGGTACAGTCGCGCACACGAGTAAGTACAGTCGCCTACACGAGCGAGTACAGGTACATTCGTCCATATAAGACAGGTACAGTCGTCCACATAAGACAGGTACAGTCGCGTACACGAACGAGTATAGGTACAACGCTCACACGAGACAGGTACAGTCGCGCACACGAGTAAGTACAGTCGCCTACACGAGTGAGTACAGGTACAATCGTCCACATAAGACAGGTACAGTCGCGCACACGAACGAGTACAGGTACAGTTGCTCACGCGAGTAAAGGGAAAATGCACTAAATACCTTCAAAACAGAAGTACTTATCAGTTTATGCACGAGTACAGTTAGATACACAACACGAGTACAACCATAATAGTATAGGAAGTACGGAAAAAAAATCTCGAAACCTATCAACATGGGATCTAGTTTTGAAGATCTCGACGAGAGGATCTCAAACGTGAAAACGGTTCGTCATTTGGACTTACGGTTCTCAAGATATTTCATTAATGAATCTATGAAAAAAGGGAAAAACTGACACAACCCAGCTCTTCTCTCTCCTCCCGCATCCTCACCTTGCTTCCCCTTGCGACACATGGCGAGCAGGGACACTACTTCCCAGGAATTTTCTGGTACCACAGCGCGCCACTTGTCGTATGCGGAGCGAGTTGTCTTCCCTTCGCGAAGGTCGGCATTTTTGTAACAATTTCACGAAGTGGCGCTTCGAATATGATATAGGTTACGGTATAGCAAATAACATACGAATATGAATTATTCAAAATTTAATTAGAAAAATTTAAAGGTTCTAAACCGAATAATCTGATTTTTGAGTTAAAAACCAAGGACAATCTTGTAAGATTAGTAGTAGTTAAGATATCAAATTCATTTGGTGAGCAAGTTAGCCCTAAGTTTTTATTAATGCTTGAGTTTTAACGCACTATTTTTTCTTAACTACATAAGACTGGAATTCTAAATCTTTCTCAAGATTTGCAAAAACTATATCCAACAATTTTTGTTTCCGGTCCGAATCCCACTCCCTTTCCGATTCAAATTCGCGGCCCGCTATATCCACATTTGAATCCGAAACCAATTGATATCCGCTCCGATTCATATTCGAGAAAAATATATGGTAAAGGATATAGTATGAGCAAAATTTAATCTGATCCGGACCATTTACACCCATAGTGTTCCAGTCACCCTCTGATCTGGCACCACCGCACCCTCAAGATCACAATGTTCACGCCCATCTTGCTACTCACTATTGCACAAAGATG
>NW_025901241.1:0-23085 GCF_022539505.1 Lolium rigidum
TGATGATGATTTGATCTGTACTCGGCCTTGAAAATATGCGTAGAACTAGGCATAATCTCACATTTTTTTTATCATTATCCTTGCTAGATTTAAAGTGATGCGCCAAATTGCAAATATCATGACTATGACAATAATAACAATTTCAATGTAATGATGATTTGATGTTGCACTCACCTGAACATAAGTATTAGGCACGGTCTCACAAATTTGTATCATTATACTTTGCAAGTTTTAGGATGTTCTCATTTTCGTATATTGTGACTTGCAAGTTGGTAACAAATTTTCAACGTGATGATGATTTGATTTTGCACTGGCCTGCTGCAGGTACACTAGTACGGTCTCACAATTTTTTATCATTATACTTGGACGGTGGCCAAATTCAAAACTCATATGGCAAAACTTCTACTACAAAATACAAAAAATTTCACACACGCTCAAAATTGCCAATTCCCACTTCGTGAGATGGCAAGAAAGTTTCGCTGGTGGGGTCCGCCCGTCATTTTTTGGAATCACCACTCCCCCTAGCCCGAAACCCTCCCAAAAAAATTTAGCCCCCACCACTCCACCGGAACTCCCAAGTCCCTCTTCTCCCACCTCCACGACCACCGCAGACCCAAACATCCCCGCCCGACTTCCCACCACCCGAGTTCCTCGCGATCCGATGGCGTGTATTTCACACGTTCGTTGGGCAACCCCAAGAGGAAGGTATGATGCGCACAGCAGCAAGTTTTCCCTCGAAAGAAACCAAGGTTTATCGAACCAGGAGGAGCCAAGAAGCACGTTGAAGGTTGATGGCGGCGGGATGTAGTGCGGCGCAACACCGGAGATTCCGGCGCCAACGTGGAACCTCGCACAACACAACCAAGCTACTTTGCCCCAACGAAACAGTTGAGGTTGTCAATCTCACCGGCTTGCTGTAACAAAGGATTAACCGTATTGTGTGGAAGATGATTGTTTGCAGAGAAAACAGTAGAAACAAGTATTGCAAGAGATTGTATTTCAAGAAAGAGAATTGGACCGGGGTCCACAGCTCACTAGAGGTGTCTCTCCCATAAGACGAACAAGCATGTTGGGTGAACAAATTACAGTTGGGCAATTGACAAATAAAGAGAGCATGACAATGCACATACATATCATGATGAGTATAGTGAGATTTAATTGGGCATTACGACAAAGTACATAGACCGCCATCCAACCGCATCTATGCCTAAAAAGTCCACCTTCAGAGTTATCATCCGAACCCCTCCAGTATTAAGTTGCAAACAACAGACAATTGCATTAAGTATGGTGCGTAATGTAATCAACAACTACATCCTTAGACATAGCATCAATGTTTTATCCCTAGTGGCAACAAGACAACACAACCTTAGAACTTTCTCATCATCTGTCCTGGTGTCAATGCAGGCATGAACCCACTATCGAGCATAAGTACTCCCTCTTGGAGTTAAAAGCATCTACTTGGCCAGAGCATCTACTAATAACCGAGAGCATGCAAGATCATAAACAACACATAAGCATAACTTTGATAATCAACATAACAAGTATTCTCTATTCATCGGATCCCAACAAACGCAACATATAGAATTACATATAGATGATCTTGATCATGATAGGCAGCTCACAAGATCCGACAATGATAGCACAATGGGGAGAAGACAACCATCTAGCTACTGCTATGGACCCATAGTCCAGGGGTAGACTACTCACTCATCACTCCGGAGGCGACCATGGCGGCGTAGAGTCCTCCGGGAGATGATTCCCCTCTCCGGCAGGGTGCCGGAGGCGATCTCCGGGATCCCCCGAGATGGGATCGGCGGCGACGGCGTCTCGCAATGTTTTCCGTATCGTGGCTCTCGGTACTGGGGGTTTCGTCACGGAGGCTATTTGTAGGCGGAAGGGCAAGTCAAGAGGCGGCACAGGGGGCCCAAACCACAGGCCGGCGCGGCCAAGGGGGGGGCCGCGCCGCCCTAGGGTTTGGCCACCCTGTGGCCCCTCTTCGTCTCTCCTTCGGACTTCCGGAAGCTTCGTGAGAAAATAGGCCTCCGGGCTTTTATTTCGTCCAATTCCGAGAATATTTCTTTACTAGGATTTCGAAACCAAAAACAGCGAGAAAACAAGAATCGGCACTTCGGCATCTTGTTAATAGGTTAGTTCCGTAAAATGCACGAATATGATATAAAGTGTGCATAAAACATGTAGATAACATCAATAATGTGGCATGGAACACAAGAAATTATCGATACGTTGGAGACGTATCGGCATCCCCAAGCTTAGTTCTCGCTCGTCCCGAGCAGGTAAAACGATAACAAAGATAATTTCTGGAGTGACATGCCATCATAAACTTGATCATACTATTTGTAAAGCATATGTAGAGAATGCAGCGATCAAAACAATGTGTATGACATGAGTAAACAAGTGAATCATAAAGCAAAGACTTTTCATGAATAGCACTTCAAGACAAGCATCAATAAGTCTTGCATAAGAGTTAACTCATAAAGCAATAATTCGAAGTAAAGGTATTGAAGCAACACAAAAGAAGATTAAGTTTCAGCGGTTGCTTTCAACTTGTAACATGTATATCTCATGGATATTGTCAACATAGAGTAATATAATAAGTGCAATAAGCAAGTATGTAAGAATCAATGCACAGTTCACACAAGTGTTTGCTTCTTGAGGTGGAGAGAAATAGGTGAACTGACTCAACATAAAAGTAAAAGAATGGTCCTCATAGAGGAAAAGCATCGATTGCTATATTTGTGCTAGAGCTTTGATTTTGAAAACATGAAACAATTTTGTCAACGGTAGTAATAAAGCATATGCATCATGTAAATTATATCTTATAAGTTGCAAGCCTCATGCATAGTGTACTAATAGTGCTCGCACCTTGTCCTAATTAGCTTGGACTACCCGGATTATCACCGCAATACATATGCTTTAACCAAGTATCACAAAGGGGTACCTCTATGCCGCCTCGTACAAAGGTCTAAGGAGAAAGCTCGCATTTGGATTTCTCGCTTTTGATTATTCTCAACTTAGACATCCATACCGGGACAACATAGACAACAGTATAATGGACTCCTCTTTTAATGCTTTAAGCATTCAACAACAATTAATTCTTTTCTCATTAGAGATTTGAGGATGTTTGTCCAAAACTGAAACTTCCACCACGGAACATGGCTTTAGTTAGCGGCCCAATGTTCTTCTCTCACAATATGCATGCTCAAACCATTCAACTCAGTGTAGATCGCCCTTACTTCAGACAAGACGAACATGCATAGCAACTCACATGAAATTCAACAATGAGTTGATGGCGTTCCCCAGCAAACATGGTTATCGCACAACAAGCAACTTAATAAGAGATAAAGTGCATAATTACATATTCAATACCACAATAGTTTTTAAGCTATTTGTCCCATGAGCTATATATTGCAAAGGTGAATGATGGAATTTTAAAGGTAGCACTCAAGCAATTTACTTTGGAATGGCTGGAAAATACCATGTAGTAGGTAGGTATGGTGGACACAAATGGCATAGTGGTTGGCTCAAGTATTTTGGATGCATGAGAAGTATTCCCTCTCGATACAAGGTTTAGGCTAGCAAGGTTATTTGAGGCAAACACAAGGATGAACTAGTACAGCAAAACTCACATAAAAGACATATTGAAAGCATTATAATACTCTATACCGTCTTCCTTGTTGTTCAAACTCAAAACTAGAAATTATCTAGACCTTAGAGAAACCAAATATGCAAACCAAATTTTAGCATGCTCTATGTATTTCTTCATTAATGGGTGCAAAGCATATGATGCAAGAGCTTAAACATGAACACAACAATTGCCAAGTATCACATTACCCAAAACATTTATAGCAATTACTACATGTATCATTTTCCAATTCCAACCATATAACAATTTAACGAAGGAGAAACTTCGCCATGAATACTATGAGTAGAAACCAAGGACATATTTGTCCATATGCTACAGCGGAGTGTGTATCTCTCCCATAAAGTGAATGCTAGGATCCATTTTATTCAAACAAAACAAAAACAAAAACAAAACGACGCTCCAAGAAAAAGCACATAAGATGTGGCCGAATAAAAATGTAGTTTCAGGGGAGGAACCCGATAATTTGTTGATGAAGAAGGGGATGCCTTGGGCATCCCCAAGCTTAGACGCTTGAGTCTTCTTGATATATGCAGGGGTGAACCACCGGGTGCATCCCCAAGCTTAGAGCTTTCACTCTCCTTGATCATGTTGCATCATACTCCTCTCTTGATCCTTGAAAACTTCCTCCACACCAAACTCGAAACAACTCATTAGAGGGTTAGTGCACAATATAAATTGACATATTCAGAGGTGACACACTCATTCTTAACACTTCTGGACATTGCATAATGCTACTGGACATTAGTGGATCAAAGAAATTCATCCAACATAGCGAAAGAGGCAATGCGAAATAAAAGGCAGAATCTGTCAAAACAGAACAGTTCGTATTGACGAATTTTAAAATGGCACCAGACTTGCTCAAATGAAAATGCTCAAATTGAATGAAAGTTGCGTACATATCTGAGGATCATGCACGTAAATTGGCATAATTTTCTGAGCTTCCTGCAGGGCAGTGGGCTCAGATTCGTGACAGCAAAGAAATCTGGAACTGCGCAGTAATCCAAATCTAGTACTTACTTTTCTATCAACGGCTTAACTTGGCACAACAAAACTCAAAACTAAGATAAGGAGAGGTTGCTACAGTAGTAAACAACTTCCAAGACACAAAATAAAAACAAAGTACTGTAGGTAAAAACATGGGTTGTCTCCCATAAGCGCTTTTCTTAACGCCTTTCAGCCTAGGCGCGAAAGTGTGTATCAAGTATTATCGAAGGGTGGTGCATTCTCAGCGAGGTGTGGAGTTTTCTCAACTAGGCATATTATATTAGATACATAAGTTTTAGCATCTCCCTTTTCATTAGTCTTAGGTGTGCTACTCTCATCAAACAAATTTTCTGGAACAAGCCAAGCATAATTATTTTCTAGTGCATCATTCATAGCTAGGAGCTTGCATGGTATTGGTGCTTTGATCTCCTCTCCATCATCAATATTATTAGTGTATCTTATTCTATCCATATCCATCTTTTCAAAGAGACTAGCAAAATTAGTAGGAGAACCAAGCATATTGAATTTAGCAAACACCTTTCTAGCTTCTCTTGCTAGACCACCAAATTCTCTAAGAAGGGTTTCTAAAACAAAATCTTTCTTTTCCCCTTCTTCCATATCACCAAGTGTGAAAAACATGTGTTGGATTATAGGATTAAGATTAACAAATTTAGTTTCCAACAAGCGAACTAAATGCGCAGCAGCAATTTCATAAGTAGGCGCAAGATCTATCAAGTGTCTATCTTCAAAATTTTCAATGGTACTAACATGGTTGAAGAATTCTTCTATATTATTTCTCCCGACTATAGACCCACGTCCTACCGGTATGTTCTTTGTGGTAAAATTAAAAGGAAACATGATGAAATAAGTAAAGTGAATGCAGGTAAACTAATTTTTTTGTGTTTTCGATATAGCAAACAAGATAGCAAATAAAGTAGAACTAGCAACTAATTTTTTTGTATTTTGATTTAGTGCAGCAAACAAAGTAGTAAATAAAATAAAGCAAGACAAAAACAAAGTAAAGAGATTGAGAAGTGGAGACTCCCTTGCAGCGTGTCTTGATCTCCCCGGCAACGGCGCCGTAAAAGAGCTTGATGGCGTGTATTTCACACGTTCGTTGGGCAACCCCAAGAGGAAGGTATGATGCGCACAGCAGCAAGTTTTCCCTCGAAAGAAACCAAGGTTTATCGAACCAGGAGGAGCCAAGAAGCACGTTGAAGGTTGATGGCGGCGGGATGTAGTGCGGCGCAACACCAGAGATTCCGGCGCCAACGTGGAACCTGCACAACACAACCAAGCTACTTTGCCCCAACGAAACAGTGAGGTTGTCAATCTCACCGGCTTGCTGTAACAAAGGATTAACCGTATTGTGTGGAAGATGATTGTTTGCAGAGAAAACAGTAGAAACAAGTATTGCAGTAGATTGTATTTCAGTAAAGAGAATTGGACCGGGGTCCACGAGTTCACTAGAGGTGTCTCTCCCATAAGACGAACAACATGTTGGGTGAACAAATTACAGTTGGGCAATTGACAAATAAAGAGAGCATGACAATGCACATACATATCATGATGAGTATAGTGAGATTTAATTGGGCATTACGACAAAGTACATAGACCGCCATCCAACCGCATCTATGCCTAAAAAGTCCACCTTCGAGTTATCATCCGAACCCCTCCAGTATTAAGTTGCAAACAACGGACAATTGCATTAAGTATGGTGCGTAATGTAATCAACAACTACATCCTTAGACATAGCATCAATGTTTTATCCCTAGTGGCAACAAGACAACACAACCTTAGAACTTTCTCGTCACTCGTCCTGTGTGTCAATGCGGGCATGAACCCACTATCGAGCATAAGTACTCCCTCTTGGAGTTAAAAGCATCTACTTGGCCAGAGCATCTACTAATAACGGAGAGCATGCAAGATCATAAACAACACATAAGCATAACTTTGATAATCAACATAACAAGTATTCTCTATTCATCGGATCCCAACAAACGCAACATATAGAATTACATATAGATGATCTTGATCATGATAGGCAGCTCACAAGATCCGACAATGATAGCACAATGGGGAGAAGACAACCATCTAGCTACCGCTATGGACCCATAGTCCAGGGGTAGACTACTCACTCATCACTCCGGAGGCGACCATGGCGGCGTAGAGTCCTCCGGGAGATGATTCCCCTCTCCGGCAGGGTGCCGGAGGCGATCTCCGGGATCCCCCGAGATGGGATCGGCGGCGACGGCGTCTCGGCAATGTTTTCCGTATCGTGGCTCTCGGTACCGGGGGTTTCGTCACGGAGGCTATTTGTAGGCGGAAGGGCAAGTCAAGAGGCGGCACGGGGGCCCAAACCACGGGCCGGCGCGGCCAAGGGGGCCCGCGCCGCCCTAGGGTTTGGCCACCCCGTGGCCCCTCTTCGTCTCTCCTTCGGACTTCCGGAAGCTTCGTGAGAAAATAGGCCTCCGGGCTTTTATTTCGTCCAATTCCGAGAATATTTCTTTACTAGGATTTCGAAACCAAAAACAGCAGAAACAAAGAATCGGCACTTCGGCATCTTGTTAATAGGTTAGTTCCAGAAAATGCACGAATATGATATAAAGTGTGCATAAAACATGTAGATAACATCAATAATGTGGCATGGAACACAAGAAATTATCGATACGTTGGAGACGTATCACCTGGTCACTTCCCCAACGGTTAGATTTCGGCTTGGGCTATAAATAGCCCTTATTCCACCATGGGCTGCAAAAAGTTCTTACACTCTCTCTCCTCCATTGTTGCCTTTGAAGAACTTGCCCTATCTCTTGATTCCCCCCATGATTCTTGCTCATTCTTGAGGGATCTAAGAGAGGAGATCTAGATCTACAATCCCCACCAATCCTTTTCTCCTCTAAGTGAGGGGAACTCTTGGGATCTAGATCTTGGAGTCATTTGTTGATTTCCTCTCTGTTCTTCCTCTCTAATCTCATCCTAGCATTTGTTGCTTTGGTGGGATTTGAGTGTGAAGGATTTGAACACCTCTAGTGTTCTTGCTTTGCATCATTGCATAGTGTTGAGCTCTCCACCACGATTAGTTCGAGTGAGAGACCGTGAGCTTGTTACTCTTGGAGGGAGACCTCCTAGTTGGCTTGGCGGTTGGTGCTCCGGTGATCTCTTCAAGGAAGATTGTGAAGAGGCCCGGGCTTCTCCTTCGTGGAGCTTGTGAAGTGGTTGTGGAGCTTGCCATCTCCGGAGCGGAGGAAAAGCTAACCATAAGGAAATGGCCATTATCCTTCGTGGGTGTGGCTCGTAGAATAGGGTGAGCCTTCGTGGCGCGGGGAATCCTTCGTGGGACCTCCACACCTCCAAACGTGACGTACCTTCTTGCAAAGGAAGGGAACACGGGAATACATCCTCGTCTCCGCGTGCCTCGGTTATTTCTATACCCGGGCTCTCTTTCCTTGTGATAGCCATCGTGCTTGAAGTACATATATCTTGCTATCACTTGTGCTACATATATCTTGTGCCTATCTTGCTTAGCTCTAGTTGTTATTGTTACACTTAGTTGAGCTTAGCATATTTAGGGTTTGTGCTTGTAAACTAAACGTTAGTTTAGTTCCGCATTCTTACAAGACAAATCCGTAAGGAGTTTTTAATTGCCTATTCACCCCCCCTCTAGGCGACATCTCGATCTTTCAATTGGTATCAGAGCAAGGTCTCTCCTTGTTTAAGGCTTCACCGCCTTGAGAGTAAAGATGTCGGCTAGTAATATAATGAACAATGACACAATTATCTTTGATGGCACAAATTATCTTTTGTGGAGAAATTGCTTGCTTTATAACCTTCGGCCCTTGTGTCCAAATATAGAGCAATTTCTAGATGTAGGTTTTTCTCCTCCCTAACTATAAATAGCCTTCTTCCACCTTGAGTTGAGTTAGTTCTTCCCTTTTCTTCACCTTCATTGTTGCTATTGGAAGAACTTGCTTCCCCTCTTGATTCCTCCCATGGTTCTTGCCCATTCTTGAGGATTTGAGAGAGGAGATCTAGATCTACAATCCCCACCAATCAATTTCTCCTCTAAGTGAGGGGAATCCATTGGATCTAGATCTTGGAGTCTTTTGTTGACTTTCCCCATTGTTCTTCCTCTCTAATCTCATCCTAGCATCTATTGCTTGGGTGGGATTTGAGTGTGAAGGACTTGAACACCTCTAGTGTTCTTGCTTTGCATCATTGCATAGTGTTGATCTCTCCACCACGATTAGTTCGAGTGAGAGACCGTGAGCTTGTTACTCTTGGAGGGAGACCTCCTAGTTGGCTTGGCGGTTGGTGCTCCGGTGATCTCTTCAAGGAAGATTGTGAAGAGGCACGGGCTTCTCCTTCGTGGAGCTTGTGAAGTGGTTGTGGAGCTTGCCATCTTCGGAGTGGAGGAAAATCTAACCATAAGGAAAGGGTCATTATCCTTCGTGGGTTTGGCTCGGAGAATAGGGTGAGCCTTCGTGGCGTTGGGGAATCCTTCGCGGGACCTCCACCCCTCCAAACATGGCGTACCTTCTTACAAAGGAAGGGAACACGGGAATATATCCTCGTCTCCGCGTGCCTCGGTTATTTCTATACCCGAGCTTACTTTCCTTGTGATAACCATCGTGCTTGAAGTACATATATCTTTCTATCACTTGTGCTACATGTATTTTGTGCCTATCTTGCTTAGCTCTAGTTGTTGTTGTTGCACTTAGGTGAGCCTAGCATATTTAGGATTTGTGCTTGTAAAATAAACGTTAGTTTAATTCCGCATTCTTACAAGCCAAATTCGTAAGAGTTTTTAAAACGCCTATTCACCCCCTCCCCTCTAGGCGACATCTCATCCTTTCACAAGCTATATCAAATGGATGTGAAAAGTGCATTTTTGAACGGTCCCCTAAAAGAAACTGCATATGTGGCTCAACCCCCGGGTTTCGAAGACCCACGTCGACCCAACCATGTGTATTTACTCCATAAGGCGCTCTACGGTCTCAAGCAAGCTCCACGTGCTTGGTACGACTTCCTTAGGGATTTCTTACTACATGATGGGTTTTGCATGGGTACGGTCGATTCCACCCTTTTCACCAAGTGGGTTAAATGGGGTGGCCTATTTATATGTCAAATATATGTTGATGATATTATATTTGGTGGAACTAACCCCAATCATAACAAAGCTTTTGAGCTATTGATGACTAGGAAAATTGAGATGTCCATGATGGGAGAGTTGAAGTTCTTCCTAGGCTTCCAAGTGAGGCAACTTGCAAAAGGCACCTTCATCTCTCAAGAAAAGTATGTGAATGACATGCTCAAGAAGTTTAACATGACCAATGCAAGCCCAATGAAGACACCTATGCCCGTAAAGCGGCAGCTTGGCTCATGTGATGGTGAGAAGGATTTGGACATAAAGGTATACCGTTCCATGATAGGATCCTTGCTCTACCTTTGTGCTTCTAGGCCGGATATCATGCTAAGTGTAGGGATGTGTGCTCGTTTTCAATCTGCACCTAAGGAGAGCCACTTGATGGCGGTCAAACGGATTCTAAGATACCTTGTTCTCACTCCTACTCTCGGGTTGTGGTATCCAAAGGGGTCAACCTTTGAACTCATAGGCTATTCAGATTCTGATTGGGCTGGTGATAAGGTTGACCGGAAGTCTACCTCAGGGGCTTGCCAATTCATTGGCCGGTCATTGGTGAGTTGGTCATCCAAGAAACAAAACTCCACCGCCCTATCCACCACTGAAGCCGAATACATATCCGCGACATCTTGTTGCACTCAGTTGTTGTGGATGAAGCAAACCTTGAAAGACTATGGTGTGTCTCTTGGTACGGTGCCTCTTCTATGTGACAACGAAAGTGCAATAAAGATCGCCAATAACCCAGTTCAACATTGCCGCACAAAACACATTGACATTCGCCATCACTTCCTACGTGATCATGTTGCCAATGGGGACATTGATCTCACTCATGTGGGAACAGCGTACCAATTGGCGGATGTTTTCACTAAGCCTTTGGATGAAGCCCGGTTTGTAAACTTGAGAGAAGAACTTGGTATTCTTGATCCTAAGAACTTAGATTGAACAACTTCTTGCACTATATTCTTGCATTTATATTGCTATCTAGCTTAGAAGTGCAGCACATATGGGGATAGTCATCTTACCATGTCTTGGTATGATGCATACCTATGTGTGCAACATAAATGGACCCAATGTCATTATATGGACCCAAGCATGTCTCTTCGAGGTCTCATGACATTTGTGTTTTAACATAGGGGGAGTAATCCCCTACCCCTTATTAGCCTCACTTGCAAAATGTCTTCACTCTATGAGGCTAAATGGTCTTATTGCAAAACTATTTCAAAATGATTTATGATTCTTGATATATTTCGAATCATGCCCATTGTTGCTATTTACATTTTGTTTGGATTTCACTCCAATGGGTATGCCTAGAAAACCTTGTGTTTCCTACCCCATGTCTGTGCTCCTCTAATCATACATCTATCTATCTATATGTACATGTCATCGTATGGTCATTCACACACAATTGCACAAAGAATAGGGGCAAAACGAGGCAAAACTGTGCTGCCCGGTCCCTGGTCCAGTTGGACCGGCCCATGCACCGGCTCTCCCGGTCGCCAGCCCGGTCAGCCGGGTGGGGCGCCGGTCGCACAACTGGTTAAGTGGGGAGGAGGTTATCCCTTGGGGGTCTTCTTCCTCACTTCCCCCCTTCACCATAGACTCCATTGGAGCCGCCCCCTTTATCTCTACCACTCTCTAGGGCTTTCCCACCACTAGAACCCTCTCAAACTTCACCCCACCATAGATCGGGCACATTGGAAGATCTCCACCAAGGGATTTGGTCCCTCTCAAGCCATATTTGGAGATTTTGGGTTCTTGGCCCTCAAACTTCCTCTTGTTGTTCTTCTTGTTCCCTTGAGCAAGGAGGACCATGTCTTCGGGTAAATTCCTCTTCCCATCCTTCTATGTCTTGATTCTCTCACACATTGCACATTTTGAGGGGATTTGAGAAAACTAGGGTTAGGGTTAGGGTTTGTCTAAAAGTCCTCATGCCATTAGAGTGTCGCACACCACTATGCACATGTTCCACTCTACATTGTTGTAATATATGTACAAGTATATGAGTTTTTGTATGATTTTGTGATTGAAATTCTGGGCAAATCTCACAAATCGACAGTGCCCGACCCCAGGCCCGGCCAACCGGTCCTCACACCGGCTAGCCCGGCGTGTCGCCCGGTCGACCGGATGGTAGACCGACCAGTCCGGTCTCGTCCGGTTGGACCGGCCGGTGCGTCGGCTCGCCCAGTATTTCGCACAATCTCATCAAAACACTTGTACATATGTTATACTCTTTGGCCTCTTTATTTCTGATGACATGTACACTTATCCCACTACTATCCTCGCTCTATTTGCTCATTCACAGGTGATTCAGGTGATGACGCCAGTGGTTTTGTTGACTGCCAAAACCCACCGGCGGGCAGCGGCCTTGTCAACACTGTAGAGCCGGGAAGAGCCTAAAGCTGCGGCTGGCTGAGACCCCTCCGAGCGACGGCCCGCAATGCTCTTCTGGTCACACGCGGCGTTGCGAAGTGCAAGGGCGTGCCACCTGACCTATACCTGGTCGGGGAAGGTGATGAGGATGCCTCGCTTAGTTTCCTGCGGGGCATACATGTAAACGTTAAATACGAGCCTCGATCGGCTCTCGGGTAATCTCGTGAATCGGCTCAAAGAGCCGATCCACCCATGATCCGTACGGGGTGCACGAATACTTGGTGGTCTCGCTTGATCAAGATGAAGCTAATGAGATCTACGACGATTTAGGGTTTTCACCACATAATCGGATCATCCTACTCCGGAGTTGGGCCTTGCGGCCACGCACGGTGCTCGTAAGCCGATCCTAAACAAGGCCAAAAAACCAACATGAAGTTGATCCTAGGAACATCCCGTTTAGGACTTGCGAACGCCACCCTACGTGCCACTTGGATCCTCCCCCTTCGTAAGGCCTAACTATTGCAGATATTAAACTAATCCTTGTAGAACAAGGAGCAATCGTAACGGATCGGATCTACTAAATAGAGATCAAGCGGGGTGCCGCCCCACACCTGAGATAGGTGTGAGGACGGCTAGATATGCAAGGGTTGCACTACGTAAGCATGCTTAAACGAAGAACAATGCTAACCCTAACACATCTAATGATAACTACGTTGCTCGCCATCAAAAACGCTTCGATACGAGCAACGCGTGAACAACGTGGGGCTTGTCTTGCCTAGATCGCAAGATGCGATCTAGGCGACATGTCGCTTACCCGATAGAAACCCTCGAGACGAAGGAGTTGGCGATGCGCCGAGATTGGTTTGTTTTTGGGGTTGAACGTGAGTTGTTGTTTATTCCATAAACCCTAGGTACATATTTATAGTCCAGGGGACTTTCTAATGTGGGCGTGCACTAAACCGTGCACGAGATAAACTCTAACTTCTAGATCGATACACAATCTATTATGCTAAAATACACGGGCTAACTAGCCCAAATTCTCCGTGCAAGGCCGCTTCATAGATCTTCCATATATAATCTTCCAAGCCCATCTTGATCGCGGCCCACCTCTGACTCGGTCAAATCTTGGTGATAACACATGCCCCCCTGGTTTTGGAATTGGTAATTCCAAAATCACTCTGCTTTCCTTCGTCGGGTCATGTCGTGGCAGAGCTGTCGCGATATCCCTCATGATGATGCCTTGCCTTCTCAACTTCTCCGCGTGACCTGGCAGTTTTTTTTTCTTCTTTTTAGGCACCACTTCCTCGGAAACTGCTGTGGCATTGAATTTCCACTATATCCTCCTTCGATTTAACCGCTCTGAACAGTTCTTCTTTGTATCTCCTCCGCACTAGCAGTCCAAAAGCCCTCCTGCACCATCATGTCTTCTTCCTCCTCTGCCCTATCGGACCCCTCCAGCCAGTCCTCCATGTCCCGCGAGCCGACGCCGGAGCACAACCCAGCGGCGGTCCATGCGGCCAACACCCGCCGCGCCATTGCGGCCGGGGAGGAGTCGGACCATGACTTCTCCATCCGGTCCGAGGACGACCGGTCCTCGACGGACGGGGAGAGCGACCTCCGTTTCCTCGCCGACGGGGAACCGGAGGAGGAGAGCGATGACGATCGCTTCTCCTGGGACGACTTCACCTCCTCCGAGGGGGTGATGGAGGAAGAAGAGGAGGAGGAGGACGACGATGACGACTCCCTCGAGGGCTACCCACCAGCGAAGCGCCTTCGCATGTGGTGGGACGACGACAGCAGCGACGACGAAGACGGGGATGAGGCCCCCGTGGAGGGCTACGGGAGTAGCGACGAGGAGCCCATCGGCGGCGGTGCCGATGAGAGCTCCGAGGATGACGATGAGGGCGGTGACGGCCCGTAGATAGGACCTCTATCATAGGGTCGGTAGTAGTAGATGGGGCAATGTATCCCCTAGTATTTCCTTTTGAGAACAATTCAGCTCTTTATGTAAGAAATCCCGCCTATCAATGAAGAAACTGTTCCCCACTTTGATTTTGCCGATTTCTTCTGAGTTTTAATTGAGCCGATTCACCCCTCCTACTGACCTTGCCGATTCATCCCCTCCGCCAATGTGTAATGAACCGATAACAACGCATCGGTCCTTCAATAAAGCAATCTACCAGGCCTGTTGCCCCCCGAGTCTCAGCCAATGCAAAACAGAGACGAGGATACGCGAATGAACTGCGTAGACCTGGGCTCGATCGTGTGTGGGGAGATTCCTTATGCAGCATCAGCCGATTTGAACACAAATCGGCTTCTCTGAGCGGAAAGCCTTCAAGGTGAGCTGCCCCCCGAGTTTCTTCAGTTCCTATCGGCCAGATAGGCTCCTTTCCTTTGATGGACCTGATCCGTCCGCCCATGCTGCTTCTAATATTGTTCTTGAAGAGAGGATCCGAGCTTCCAAGCTGCTCCATTGAGGAGTTCCTTCATACAAAATCTCCCTTTGTGCTCCATTGACCCTCTGATCGTAACAGTTACTCCCCTTGAGTCGATGGCCATGCATCGGCTTTCATGTCCTTAAGTCGATGCTTGCTGCATCGAGTCGTGCTCGAAAATTTTCGAATTTTCACTTTTATTACGGCCGACCTGTGCATCGGCCCCCATATTCCAATTCCCATCACCAAAAGATGAGATGCTTCTGTTGCATATCCTCATATTTTCATATACACAGGTGCCCCCCGAGCCGATTCTGTCAAGAAAATTGATGGTATCGGCTCTGTTGGATAACATGTTGAACCCAGGCAGAAAGGTAGGTGAGGATAATTTTGGCCGATTGCTGGAATCGGCCTCCACGTTGCTTGCTCGTTGGAGGTTTTGTAAGTTCCCTTCATAAGTTTTTTTTTTTTTTTTTGGGGCCGATCACAAGGATCAGCCTCTCCTGGTTTGCTCATTGGTTTGATCTTGCTACTTGGTCAGGCTGGATAAAATCAACCCGACCTCTGACTTGATGCGCTTGCTGTCGTCCACCTTGAGGGCTCCGTAGAGTCGTGGAGCGCTAAGCTCTGTCGGCAAGGCGAGTACCATGTTTGTGCCGGCCGATGTCTCATCATCGGCTTTCCTCTGCTTAGGGCGCCACTCCATTTTCCGTGGACGACCCTCTTCATCCAGGGTTCGCTGAACCTTTGCGCACGGATCAGGGCCGTGCCTTCCTTAGCGTATGCAGGTACAACCTCTCGGCTTCCTCCAGGCCGCGCAATCGCTGAACCCTGCGCTTTTGGGAACGGCTGAGTCCGTCAGGGCACCACCTTGGACGGTGGTACCTGTCTTCTTCCACTTCTCCCTCGTCCTCTGAATCCTTAAGATCTGCCCAACGAGGTGACTCAGCGCGTTTGCTTTGTGGCGGGAGAGGCCCTAGGCGCTCGAACACAGACACGTTGGCTGCCTCCTTCTTTTTCGATTGCATTACGGGCAATTGCCGATTGTGGGCAATCGGCTCATTCCTGAATCCCAGCGAGTGTCCGAAGAAGGGGCAGTCCAGTGTCTGGCGTTGTCATCTTGCTCCCTGGATGCTTCCGTGGCACAGCGCTCGTGCTCCTCCTCATCGCGATCCTGCCGACGATATCTTCTGGCTTCTCTAGCCAAACGATCTTCTCTATCATCGTAATTGGACCGCCGGCGTTGGTCATACTGACTAACATATTTGTTGAGGAGGTGATCGAGAGAGGGTCGCTGATATCTTATATTCTTCACCTCTCCCTCCGTGACATAGCGCTTGCCATCATGACGGAGCCGATCGCGTGGAGCGGCCTCCTCTGTATCCTTGCTATGAGAGCAGCTGCCCTCATCTCCATCTTTGCCAGAGTGGTTTCCAGGTCCTACCATGTTGATGCTGAACGAGGGACCCGGGCTGGCAACCTTCGGGGTAGGTGATTTCTACCATGTTAACGGCGGGGAAGGGTTGGGTGTCGACCTTCATGGCGTACTTGGTTGAAAATTAGCCGCCCCTTCTCTATCGCCGCTTGGATGTGCTGACGCCACACCCGGCGGTCGTTGGTGGCATGGGAAAGCGAGTTGTGGAATTTGCGAGTACGGCTTTCCGTTTAGCTCTTTCGCCGAGGGAATTTGAGACCTTCGGGAATCGTCAAGCTGTTTCTCCTTGAGCGGGAGGTCGAAGATTTGTTCAGTCTTGGTCACGTCAAAATCAAATCCCACAGGCGGCCCCGGTGGCTTTACCCATTTGCGGGCCACGGGGTTCCCCACGAATCCACTCAGCCACTGCTATCTCTTGGCCTCCCGCAGTGCTTCATCTTCCTCTGTATCGACCATAACTACTGCACGCTTGAACTTGTCTTGGTACGGGTCGGGGTGGCGCTGTTCATATGCTGATAGTTTCGAACCATGTGCGCCGGCGAGGATAATCCGCTTGGGAGGCCATGTCCTTGAGCTGTGTTGCAAGGCCTCGCTACTGCCAACTCGATCGCTTCCTTTTCGGTTATACGAACCGAATAACATCGGTTCCTAAGATTCCTGAAGCGGCTGGATGTATTCGTCACCGTTTCCCCGCGCTTCGACGTAGTTGTGCTAGATCGGCAATGCCGGACTCGGAAGCTTCTGAATGGTATTGCATATGGAACTGTTCTTCCAATTGCTTCCAAGTTTGGATGGAGTTTGCTGGCAAGGAGGTGTACCATCCAAAAGCCGATCCCGTGAGGGACTGTGAAAAAGCCTCACGCGTAGCTGATCCGACACTGAAGCCGGTCCTAGTTGAGCCAAATATCGGCCGATGTGCTCGATGGAGCTGGAGCCATCCGACCCACTGAATTTGGAGAAGTCGGGGAGCCGATATTTAGGTGGCGGCGGGATCATCTCGTAATCGTCGGGGTACGGCTTGGAATAGCCGACTGCCCTTCTTTTCGGCATCATGCCGAATTGGTCTCTCGGTATGGTGCGATCCGATCCGTTGTGCTGGCCGTAGGAGTTGCACTGCGAAGGTTCGCCGGGGTGGCGTACTTGGCCTGCCATGTTTGCTTTTCCAGCTACGAGCCATCTGCGGGAGCTGGGCTCGGGAGTTTCGTCGGCGTGGCGTATTTAGTTAGCCACGTCCGCTCCGTCGCCGACTTTCCTCCCTGTCTTCGCCGGAGTCCCCGATGTTGTGGCCTGGTTTGTGAGTGCCCGAGTCACCACAATCCGGCACATACATGCACGCGTATCCATGAGGGATCTCCTTAGGCGCCTCCATTAAGAACTGGTAGTCACTAGGGTCGCCACCAATCCTCGTAGACGAGGAATGCCGGTGTAGTCGGCACTTCAGCGAGTGCTGCCAACGCATATGGCAGCGGTGGACGGGACTCGGAATGGCAACTCTCCTTGATGAGTCCCGAGAGCTGGTCCCGACGGCGAGTACCGGTGGCTCATGATCTCCTGGATCACGCGCAGAGCGACACGCTCCAACACGTTGACCAAGTTCTCCGAGTGGCGGTGTAGCGAGTGAGCCACCAGGTAGTTGATCTCCTGCCGCAGACCCCTGGTGCGTTCCTCCGACGGGGTTGAGAGGTCTATCCCATCGAGCGCACCTTGCGGTGAGAACCCCTTCCATCTGATGCCACCGGAACGGGTTCTCTGAAAAGAGCCGATGAGGTCGGCTTCGAGGGTAGCCTTGATCTCGTTGTATTGCTTCTTGAGGTCGTCAGGCAGATCCCCGTAAGTGACTGGCGTGCCGTCCGCCATCTCAGATGTAGATGGCGATGTGGTTGATGTAGACGATTGTCCCACCGAGCGTGCCGGAATGTGTTGGATCGCCAAAACCCACCGGCGGGCGGCGGCCTTGTCAACACCGTAGAGCCGGGAAGAGCCTAAAGCTGCGGCTGGGCGAGACCCCTCCGAGCGACGGCCCGCAATGCTCTTCCGGTCACACGCGGCGTTGCGAAGTGCAAGGGCGTGCCACCTGACCTATACCTGGTCGGGGAAGGTGATGAGGATGCCTCGCTTAGTTTCCTGCAGGGCATACATGTAAACGTTAAATACGAGCCTCGATCGGCTCTCGGGTAATCTCGTGAATCGGCTCAAAGAGCCGATCCACCCATGATCCGTACGGGGTGCACGAATACTTGGTGGTCCTGCTTGATCAAGATGAAGCTAATGAGATCTACGACGATTTAGGGTTTTCACCACATAATCGGATCATCCTACTCCGGGTTGGGCCTTGCGGCCACGCACGGTGCTCGTAAGCCGATCCTAAACAAGGCCAAAAAACCAACATGAAGTTGATCCTAGGAACATCCCGTTTAGGACTTGCGAACGCCACCCTACGTGCCACTGGATCCTCCCCCCCTTCGTAAGGCCTAACTATTGCAGATATTAAACTAATCCTTGTAGAACAAGGAGCAATCGTAACGGATCAGATCTACTAAATAGAGATCAAGCGGGGTGCCGCCCCCACACCTGAGATAGGTGTGAGGACGGCTAGATATGCAAGGGTTGCACTACGTAAGCATGCTTAAACGAAGAACAATGCTAACCCTAACACATCTAATGATAACTACGTTGCTCGCCATCAAAAACGCTTCGATACGAGCAACGCGTGAACAACGTGGGGCTTGTGCTGCCTAGATCGCAAGATGCGATCTAGGCAGCATGTCGCTTACCTGATAGAAACCCTCGAGACGAAGGAGTTGGCGATGCGCCGAGATTGGTTTGTTTTTGGGGTTGAACGTGAGTTGTTGTTTATTCCATAAACCCTAGGTACATATTTATAGTCCAGGGGACTTTCTAATGTGGGCGTGCACTAAACCGTGCACGAGATAAACTCTAACTTCTAGATCGATACACAATCTATTATGCTAAAATACACGGGCTAACTAGCCCAAATTCTCCGTGCAAGGCCGCTTCATAGATCTTCCATATATAATCTTCCAAGCCCATCTTGATCGCGGCCCACCTCTGACTCGGTCAAATCTTGGTGATAACAGAGAGGTAGGCATGAAAGGCCTCTAGGGTGTCGCACAAGCTCTCGTATGCCTAGCAAAGCAGCTAATGGCAGTGGTCTAGGTAGTTCAGCTGGAGGTCGAAGCAAGACAACGACCAGGAGAAAGAAAGACAAACATGCAGCTCAATAGGATGATCTTGTTGAGAGATTGCCAACATATAATGTGGGCACAGTGCATCTTGCTTATTGGAGAAGACTCAGAGGGGCAAATCCCTATCGGTTCGAGGAAAGGACTTATTGATACGTCTCCAACGTATCGATAATTTCTTGTGTTCCATGCCACATTATTGATGTTATCTACATGTTTTATGCACACTTTATATCATATTCGTGCATTTTCTGGAACTAACCTATTAACAAGATGCCGAAGTGCCGATTCTTGTTTTCTGCTGTTTTTGGTTTCGAAATCCTAGTAAAGAAATATTCTCGGAATTGGACGAAATAAAAGCCCGGAGGCCTATTTTCTCACGAAGCTTCCGGAAGTCCGAAGGAGAGACGAAGAGGGGCCACGGGGTGGCCAAACCCTAGGGCGGCGCGGCCCCACCCCGGGCCGCGCCGGCCCGTGGTTTGGGCCCCTGTGCCGCCTCTTGACTTGCCCTTCCGCCTACAAATAGCCTCCGTGACGAAACCCCCGGTACCGAGAGCCACGATACGGAAAACATTATCGAGACGCCGTCGCCGCCGATCCCATCTCGGGGGATCCCGGAGATCGCCTCCGGCACCCTGCCGGAGAGGGGAATCATCTCCCGGAGGACTCTACACCGCCATGGTCGCCTCCGGAGTGATGAGTGAGTAGTCTACCCCTGGACTATGGGTCCATAGCGGTAGCTAGATGGTTGTCTTCTCCCCATTGTGCTATCATTGTCGGATCTTGTGAGCTGCCTATCATGATCAAGATCATCTATATGTAATTCTATATGTTGCGTTTGTTGGGATCCGATGAATAGAGAATACTTGTTATGTTGATTATCAAAGTTATGCTTATGTGTTGTTTATGATCTTGCATGCTCTCCGTTATTAGTAGATGCTCTGGCCAAGTAGATGCTTTTAACTCCAAGAGGGAGTACTTATGCTCGATAGTGGGTTCATGCCCGCATTGACACCAGGGACGATGACGAGAAAGTTCTAAGGTTGTGTTGTGCTTGTTGCCAATAGGGATAAAACATTGATGCTATGTCTAAGGATGTAGTTGTTGATTACATTACGCACCATACTTAATGCAATTGTACTGTTGTTTGCAACTTAATACTGGAGGGGTTCGGATGATAACTCGAAGGTGGACTTTTTAGGCATAGATGCGAGTTGGATGGCGGTCTATGTACTTTGTCGTAATGCCCAATTAAATCTCACTATACTCATCATGATATGTATGTGCATTGTCATGCTCTCTTTATTTGTCAATTGCCCAACCGTAATTTGTTCACCCAACATGCTTGTTCGTCTTATGGGAGAGACACCTCTAGTGAGCTGTGGACCCCGGTCCAATTCTCTTTACTTGAAATACAATCTACTGCAATACTTGTTTTTCTCGTTTTCTCTGCAAACAATCATCTTCCACACAATACGGTTAATCCTTTGTTACAGCAAGCCGGTGAGATTGACAACCTCATCTGTTTCGTTGGGGCAAAGTAGCTTGGTTGTGTTGTGCAGGTTCCACGTTGGCGCCGGAATCTCCGGTGTTGCGCCGCACTACATCCCGCCGCCATCAACCTTCAACGTGCTTCTTGGCTCCTCCTGGTTCGATAAACCTTGGTTTCTTTACGAGGGAAAACTTGCTGCTGTGCGCATCATACCTTCCTCTTGGGGTTGCCCAACGAACGTGTGAAATACACGCCATCAAGCTCTTTTTCGGCGCCGTTGCCGGGAGATCAAGACACGCTGCAAGGGGAGTCTCCACTTCTCAATCTCTTTACTTTGTTTTTGTCTTGCTTTATTTTATTTACTACTTTGTTTGCTGCACTAAATCAAAATACAAAAAAATTAGTTGCTAGTTTTACTTTATTTGCTATCTTGTTTGCTATATCGAAAACACAAAAAAATTAGTTTACTTGCATTTACTTTATCTAGTTTGCTTTATTTACTATTGCTAAAATGGCCAACGCTGAAAATACTAAGTTGTGTGACTTCACAACCACAAATAATAATGATTTCTTATGCACACCTATTGCTCCACCTGCTACTACAGCAGAATTCTTTGAAATTAAACCTGCTTTACTGAACCTTGTCATGAACAATCAATTTTCTGGTGTTAGTTCTGATGATGCTGCTGCCCATCTTAATAATTTTGTTGAACTATGTGAAATGCAAAAATATAAAGATGTAGATGGTGATATTATTAAATTAAAATTGTTTCCTTTCTCATTAAGAGGAAGAGCTAAAGATTGGTTGCTATCTCTGCCTAAGAATAGTATTGATTCATGGACTAAATGCAAGGATGCTTTTATTGGTAGATATTATCCCCCTGCTAAAATTATATCTTTGAGGAGTAGCATAATGAATTTTAAACAGTTAGATACTGAACATGTTGCTCAAGCTTGGGAAAGAATGAAATCTCTGGTTAAAAATTGCCCAACCCATGGACTGACTACTTGGATGATCATCCAAACCTTCTATGCAGGACTAAATTTTTCTTCGCGGAATTTATTGGATTCAGATGCTGGAGGTACCTTTATGTCCATCACATTGGGGGCGGCTACAAAACTTCTTGATGATATGATGATAAATTACTCTGAATGGCACACGGAAAGAGCTCCACAAGGTAAGAAGGTAAATTCTGTTGAAGAATCCTCTTCCTTGAATGATAAGGTTGATGCTATTATGTCTATGCTTGTGAATGATAGGACTAATATTGATCCTAATAATGTTCCGTTAGCTTCATTAGTTGCTCAAAATTCTAGGCCATACCACCGCTAATGGTAATACTTATGGTAGATATGAGGGAAGGATGCTAGATATTGAAAGATCCACTAAAAATTTTATGCAATCGCAATATGAGCAAAATCAATTGTTTACTAAAACTATGAATGAACAATCTACCTTGTTGAAAAATATAGGAAATCAACTTGAAAATTTGAATAGGGAAATTTACAGTCTGCAAACTAAAATTTCAAATGCTCGAAACCCGAATCTCATACATGTCTGCCTCACAATCCTCTTTAATTAATAAAATGGCTGCTAAACCTGATGATATTGATAATAAGATTACTACTACAGCAAATGCCATTCAAGTTAGAATTAATGAGAATATAAGATTAATGGCTGAACTGCGTGCTAGGTGGGATAGAGAAGAAAATGAAAAACTAGCTAAAGAGAAGAATATAGCTAAGGTTTGGACTATTACCACCACTAGTAATGCTAATGCTACACATGTTGCTGCACCTCCTACTCATACTAATAAAAGAATTGGTGTTAGCAATGTTTCCACTTCTAATGCAAAGCGCGAAAAACTGCCTGAAACTGCTAAAACTGCTGAAACTGCACTGCGATAAAGCTGCTGAAATTTTTTCCAACATTGGGGATGATGATCCCATTGCTTTAGATTATAATGGTTTGAATTTTGATGATTGCCACATCTCTGAAGTTATAAAGTTCTTGCAAAAACTTGCTAAAAGTCCTAATGCTAGTGCTATAAATTTGGCTTTCACGCATCATATTACAAATGCTCTCATAAAAGTTAGAGAAGAGAAACTAGAGCGCGAAGCCTCTATTCCTAAAAAGCTAGAAGATGGTTGGGAGCCCATCATTAAGATGAAGGTTAAAGATTTTGATTGTAATGCTTTATGTGATCTTGGTGCAAGTATTTCTGTTATGCCGAAGAAAATTTATAATATGCTTGACTTGCCACCGCTGAAAAATTGTTATTTGGATGTTAATCTTGCTGATCATTCTACAAAGAAACCTTTGGGTAAAGTTGATAATGTTCGCATTACCGTTAACAAT